>NW_021822314.1:25000-30000 GCF_901001165.1 Salmo trutta | reverse complement strand
ACCCTTTCAGTTCTGCTGGTTTATTGATGAAACCTCATGATGACTCCGACCCTCATGGTTGGCGTTCCAAATGGTGCCCTATTCCCTATATAGTGCACTACTTTAAACCAGAGCCCAGAGGGAATAGGGTGCCAGTTAGGATTCCCTCATGTTCTGAAAGGTTTACAAGCTCTAGCTCTAATTTTCAATGGTGAACATCATGTAATTGAAAAGGAAACGGCGCAACTCACGCTCACCATTTTAAAGATGGCCGTTTCGGCCTTCAATGGCTTTCATCAGAAACCTTAGATCATGTAATGAAATACACTGAAAGCAATCAGCATTTCAAGTGTAGTGCACTGACTGAAATGATCTGTGCATAACCCATATTCCAATCCACAGCAGTAAATAAACAGACAAACATTCGATGAAGGAATCAAGGCTGATTGCAGGTGCATTCAGATGTGACCATATGAGGTCCAGAGTACTGCTGGTTGGTTTTCTGCTGGTTTTCTGTTCTACCTGATCATTCATTACACACACCTGGGTGTAAATCAGTCCCTGATTAGGGGAAGAATGAACAAAAGCAGTGGAGCTTTAAGGTCCAGATTTGAATTTGAGGGGCCTATTGCGTTGGTATGGTAGTACTTAATTATGTTGTAACTCTAACAGCTTCCACTAGTTGGCAGTGTTGGATGTTGAGCCCAGTACTGCAGAGTGTGTATTTGCCCAGAGGAGCCAGAAAGTCTGCTTGTGAGGTTGATGAACTTTGGTGCCAGACTGCCAGAAGGTCAATGACACTGTTAAAACCCTGACGGACTAAATATACTAAGGACTGACACAGAGAATAGATCATAACATTTACTACATGATAACAATGTTTTGGGATGATGATGATGATGATGATGATGATGGTGATGGTGAGAAGGATGAAGGTCAGCCAGGTCCAGAGATGTGTTCTTTGATCCAGCCGGTGAGTTTGGTGATGCGGGTGTAGACGCCGTAGTAGTCGGCCCGGCCACACCCCTTTCCCCAGCTGACCACGCCCGCTAGGAACCAACGACCTGAGTTCTCCTGGCAGACCAACGGACCGCCCGAGTCACCCTGGGAAAGGGAGGGAGGGAGAGAGAGAGACGAGAAAGAAGGGGGAGGGAGGCAGCATAGACAAAGTAAAAGAGAGACGGAGCGAGAGCGAGACAGAGAGAGAGAGAGTGAGAGAAAGAGAGACAGGGGAAAGAAGGGGGAAGGAGGCAGCATAGACAAAGTAAAAGAGAGATGATGAAAAAGTTTTAAATTAGCTGAACGATAGCAGAAAGGTTCAGATATTAGAGAACATTGAACTTGCTGCTTTCTCTTTTCCCGGCTCCTACTACTCTGAAACCCCCTGTACCCTCCCTCACCTGAGGTGCCAACCAATCAATCTGTGCGTTGAGTGTGTGTGGGTCTACTCTAAAATCACTTCCTGTACCTGACAGGCATCCTTCTCTCCGCTGCGGTAGCCGGCGCACAACATCCTGGGAGTGACCATGTAACCGTAGGAACGGAAGCAGGCCTCCTCGCTCACCAGACGCACGTCCACCTTCTGCAGCACGTTACTGGGAGTGCCTGGGGTCAGAGGTTAGAGGTCAAAGGTTAGAGGTCAATCACAGTGTTTCCATGGAGAGTTACAGGTAGTCTTCCTTATCTGGAATCAAGCTTTACTGTTCATCCAACTGGTGGAAACGTATTGGGCATGATAGGTTACCTTTCTTAAAATACATTTTCGTTTTTTGTGCTCTCTTGTTTTGTAAGTATTTGTGCTGTTGCAAGTGTTTGGAGGACTATATAGAACTGAATACATGAAAATATCTTTGCCTTTATAAAATCTCTCTAAACACCCTCCCTCCCACCCTCCTCACCTCCTTCACGTAGCGCCCCCCAGCCCGTGACCCAACAGAGTAGCTCAGGTTCTTGCTGGTGTGTAGGTGATGGCAGGCAGGCGGGCTGGGCCAGGGTGCCTGGAGCTGCAGGTCTCTCCAGTCGCAGCAAAGCCAAGTCATAATCATGTGTCTCGTCATCGTAGTACTGGTGCAGGAGGATCTGCTGCACCCGAATGGCGTCCTCCATCTGACTGCTGCGGTTCAATAGGAACTTACCTAGGTAGACCGTCCACGCTCTGGGAGAGAGACTGGGGGAGAGGGAATATTTTAATTCTCTCTCTTCCTGTTTACACACTAGGAAAGTAAAGACTTGGGGTGGTGGAGGAAAGAGAAGAGAAGAGGAGAGGAGAGGAGCGGAGCGGAGAGGAGAGGAGAGGAGCGGAGCGGAGAGGAGAGGAGCGGAGAGGAGAGGAGAGGAGCGGAGCGGAGAGGAGATGAGGTTAAGGAGAGGAGGTTAAGGAGAATAAGGGGAAAGAGAATGGTAGACAACAAGAAGCAAAACAACATTAAAACAAAAACAACACTTCTTGTTGCTCTGTTCCTGTACTCACCGGTCGTCATAGAAACAGTGGGCAGCGGAGACCACCCATTGGCTGGAGACCAGAGCCCCCCCACAGACATGACGTCCACCGATCTGAAGGCTGACCTGCCATGGCCACTCCCCTTCAGTAGCGTTGACTCCTCCCACAACGCGACTGGTGAACTGCCTCAGACCACAGTCTGGCAAGAGGACACACACACAGGTACGGAAACACAAACACACACACACGCATACACACACACACAGAAACACACGCAGATACGCACACACACACACACACACACACACAGAGAGATACATAAATGAGCATGAGAGAGATATTGTAGTGTGTGTGTGTGTGTGTGTGTTGTGTGTGTGTGTGTGTGTGTGTGTGTGTGTGTGTGTGTGTGTGTGTGTGTGTGTGTGTGTGTGTGTGTGTGTGTGTGTGTGTGTGTGTGTGTGTGTGCGCGCGTCTTCTTCTCTCACCACAGTGTCTCTCATCGGAGGCATCAGGACAGTCGGTGATGAAGTCACACTCTGGGTTAGGCTTCTTCAGACACGTCCCATCAGCACACACATACGTCTTGTCTGTACACTGCACACCTAGAGACACACACACATACGTCTTGTCTGTACACTGCACACCTAGAGACACACACACATACGTCTTGTCTGTACACTGCACACCTAGAGACACACACACATACATCTTGTCTGTACACTGCACACCTAGAGACACACATTATGTATCAATACACCACAAACCTGAACACACACACACACATACACACGCATAATACGCACACACACGCACACACACACATGCACAGTTACCCTCAGTGCAATTCTCTTCATCCATGGCCTCTAGGCAGTCTGGGTGCTGGTCACACACCTTGAAGTAGTCAACACACTGACTGTCCTCTGGACACTGGTACTGGGCTATACACACTGGGACACACACACACACACACACACACACACACACACACACATTGAGTGTCAGTCAATCAGCCATTTGGTGCTAATGATATATGCTATACAGCCCGATGATTGTCCCTAACTTGAAACAGGTCATTTTAAATTTTTTATAATAATTAATGTTGAATGTTCCTCTCATCTCGCTAGATGTCATTGAGTAATGTATGAAGACATTTTAGTTCCACAGGGATTTCCAGTGAGGATTTGGCCTTTTGAACAATCATAGCTACATGCACTAGGCTCAATAAAATGTAAATGCCTTATAAATGTTTCACAATTTAAATGTTATGAATGTGTTTTAACTTGGTAAACTGACCACAGTTCCTCTCGTCCAGTCCGTTGGGGCAGTCTTTGATGCCATCACAGGCTGGAACACACAGACCATTTAGAGTACACAGGAACTGACCAGGACAGGCTGCAACACACAGACAATTTAGAGAACACAGGAACTGACCAGGACAGACTGCAACACACAGACCATTTAGAGTACACAGGAACTGACCAGGACAGGCTGCAACACACAGACCATTTAGAGTACACAGGAACTGACCAGGACAGGCTGCAACACACAGACCATTTAGAGTACACAGGAACTGACCAGGACAGGCTGCAACACACAGACAATTTAGAGAACACAGGAACTGACCAGGAAAGGCTGCAACACACAGACCATTTAGAGTACACAGGAACTGACCAGGACAGGCTGCAACACACAGACCATTTAGAGTACACAGGAACTGACCAGGACAGGCTGCAACACACAGACCATTTAGAGTACACAGGAACTGACCAGGATAGGCTGGAACACAGACAATTTAGAGTACACAGGAACTGACCAGGACAGGCTGCAACACACAGACCATTTAGAGTACACAGGAACTGACCAGGACAGGCTGCAACACACAGACCATTTAGAGAACACAGGAACTGACCAGGACAGGCTGCAACACACAGACAATTTAGAGAACACAGGAACTGACTAGGACAGGCTGCAACACACAGACCATTTAGAGTACACAGGAACTGACCAGGACAGGCTGCAACACACAGACCATTTAGAGTACACAGGAACTGACCAGGACAGGCTGCAACACACAGACCATTTAGAGTACACAGGAACTGACCAGGATAGGCTGGAACACAGACAATTTAGAGTACACAGGAACTGACCAGGACAGGCTGCAACACACAGACCATTTAGAGTACAGAGGAACTGACCAGGACAGGCTGCAACACACAGACCATTTAGAGAACACAGGAACTGACCAGGACAGGCTGCAACACACAGACAATTTAGAGAACACAGGAACTGACTAGGACAGGCTGCAACACACAGACCATTTAGAGTACACAGGAACTGACCAGGACAGGCTGCAACACACAGACCATTTAGAGTACACAGGAACTGACCAGGACAGGCTGCAACACACAGACCATTTAGAGTACACAGGAACTGACCAGGATAGGCTGGAACACAGACAATTTAGAGTACACAGGAACTGACCAGGACAGGCTGCAACACACAGACCATTTAGAGTACACAGGAACTGACCAGGACAGGCTGCAACACACAGACCATTTAGAGTACACAGGAACTGACCAGG
>NW_021822314.1:0-20000 GCF_901001165.1 Salmo trutta | reverse complement strand
TTACATGAATTCACTGAAAACTCACACTAACACACGATTATGTTAACAGTATTGCACTTTCCATGTAGCCTAATTTTGGTCAGCTAATACCCTAACAACAAATCAAGCAAACATTCAAAACCTGTTGCTGCAGGAATATTTTGGTGTGAGAATACAGGTCAAATTAAGATCCAATAGCTGCATATGTATTTATAAACTTACGAGGTGATGAGGTGAGTATCAGTAGGCGTTAAACCATCATAGACAGCCAGTCTATCTCTACACTCTGGTAGCAGCCACTCCATCCTCAGCTCCAGTCTGAAACTCTGGGTGCTGGTGCCTTGCGGGGCCCTGAGGTGCCAAAGGCAGGACGAGCGCTGGGTGTTAGGTCCCCTCATAGCCACAGCTGTGCTGGAGCTGACCACCTGGTACCTGTAGCAGTCTGTGGACAGGGCAGGGAGGAGGAAGGAGGGAGAGAAAGTGGGAGAGAGAAAGAGAGCAACAGGAAGAGATGAACACTCCTCACTAATTTCAAGTGTACCTACAATTGACATAGTTCAAGCACTTCTTAAAGCTTCTAAAATAATGCAGAAAGTGAGGAGAAGATCAAATAAATCATACCAAATGAAGCTTTCAAAAGTTCTACAACTTTGGGGTGTGTTTCTGAGGGGTTAAAAACAAACAAACAAGCAAGCAAACAGAAAACAACATGATGAGTCACAAATAATACAACGATCAACTAAACACAAAGAATAATAAAAACACAGGTCCTTTCCCCACATTCCTCTCCCGCTCACCTGTGATAGAGAAAGAGGGAAGATGCAACAGATATTCTCCATAGTTAGCAGTCTCCTCTCTGTCGCTCCCTCTGTAGGCCCCTAGTAGACTCTGTAGGCAGCTGCTGACTCGCTCCATAGTTACCTTACCAACATGGCTGTCGGGGACTGACAGTACCAGCCAGAAGTGTGCCACCACACTTCCCTCCCTAGGGAAACAAGGGAGCAGGGACACAGTGAGCTGATAACAGCTGGATCGAAAGTTTGTGTGGGCATTGCAAGAATGTTTTATAGATCAAAATACAGTACCAGTCAAAAGTTAGGACACACCTAAACATTCAAGGGTTTTTCTTTATTTTTACTATTTTCTACATTGTAGAATAATAGTGAAAACATCAAATCTATGAAATAACACATATGGAATCATGTAGTAACCAAAAAAAGTGTTAAACAAATATTTTAAATTCTTCAAAGTAGCCACACTTTGCACTCTCTCAACCAGCTTCATGAGGTAGTCACCTGGAATAAAATTTTTATTTTACCATGTAAGTTGACTGAGAACACATTCTCATTTACAGCAACAACCTGGGGAATAGTTACAGGGGAGAGGAGGGGGGATGAATGAGCCAATTGTAAGCTGGGGATGATTAGGTGACCGTGATGGCTTGGGAATTTAGCCAGGACACCAGGGTTAACACCCCTACTCTTACAATAAGTGCCATGAGCTCTTAAGTGACCACAGAGAGTCAGGACACCCATTTAACATCCCATCCGAAAAACAGCACCCTACAGGACAATGTCCCCAATCACTGCCCTGGGGCATTGGGATATTTTTATTTACGGGGGGAAAGAGTGCCTCCTACTGGCCCTCCAACACCACTTCCAGCAGCATCTGGTCTCCCATCTAGGGACCAACCAGGACCAACCCTACTTAGCTTCAGAAGCAAGCCAGCAGTGGGATGCAGGGTGGTATGCTGCTGGAATGCATTTACAACAGTCATGAAGAATTTCCCAGATATGCTGAGCACTTGTTGGCTGCTTTTCCTTCACTCTGCAGTCCAACTCATCCCAAACCATCTCAATTCGGTTGAGTTCAGGGGATTGTGGAGGCCAGGTCATCTGATGCAGCACTCCATCACTCTATTTCTTGGTCAAATAGCCCTTACACAGCCTGGAGGTGTGTTGGGTCATTGTTCTGTTGAAAACAAATGATAGTCCCACTAAGTACAAACCAGATGGGATGGCGTATCGCTGCAGAATGCTGCCATGCTTGTTAAGGTTGCCTTGAATTCTAAATAAATCACTGACAGTGTCACCAGCAAAGCATCCCCACACCATCACACCTCCTCCTCCATGCTTCATGGTGGGAACCACACATGTGGAGATCATCTGTTCACGTACTCTGCGTCTCACAAAGATACGGTAGTTGGAACCAAAAATCTCACATTTGGACTCATCAGACCAAAGGACAGTTTTCCACCGGTCTAATGTCCATTGCTTGTGTTTCTTGGCCCAAGCAAGTCTCTTCTTCTTATTGGTGTCCTTCAGTAGTGGTTTCATTGCAGCAATTCGACCATGAAGGCCTGATTCACGCAGTCTCCTCTGAACAGTTGATGTTGAGACGTGTCTGTTACTTGAACTCTTGAGAAGCAATTATTTGGGCTGCAATCTGAGGTGCAGTTAATTGTCAATTTCTGAGGCTGTTAACTCTAATTAACTTATCCTCTGCAGCAGAGGTAATTCTGGGTCTTCCATTCCTTTAGCGGTCCTCATGAGAGCCAGTTTCATCATAGCGCTTGATGGTTTTTGTGACTACACTGGAAGAAACTTTGAAAGTTCTTGAAATGTTCCGTATTGACTGACCTTCATGTCTTAAAGTAATGATGGACTGTCACTTCTCTTTGCTTATTTGAGCTGTTCTTGCCATAATATGGAGTAGGTTTGTCCAAACTTTTGACTGGTACTGTAAAGATATAGGCTACATGATATAGATATGCATGTAAGTGTATAATGTGCGTCAATGTTGTGTGGGTAGGTATGTTTAATACCTAGATACAGTTGATGTCGGAAGTTTACATACACTTAGGTTGGGGTCATTAAAACTAATTTTTCAACCACTCCACACATTTCTTGTTAAAAAACTATAGTTTTGGCAAGTTGGTTAGGACATCTACTTTGTGCATGACACAAGTAATTTTCCCAACAATTGTTTACAGACAGTGGGTCAGAAGTTTACATACACTAAGTTGACTGTGCCTTTAAACAGCTTGGAAAATTCCCGAAAATTATGTCATGGCTTTAGAAGCTTCTGATAGGCTAATTGACATCATTTGAATCAGTTGGAGGTGTACCTGTGGATGTATTTCAAGGCCTACCTTCAAACTCAGTGCCTCTTTGCTTGACATCATAGGAAAATCAAAAGAAATCAGCCTTGCCCATCAGAAAAAAATTGTAGACCTCCACAATTCTGGTTCTTCCTTGGGAGCAATTTCCAAAAACCTGAAGTTACCACGTTCATCTGTACAAACAATAATATGCAAGTATAAACACCATGGGACCACGCAGACGTCATACCGCTCAGGAAGAAGACGCGTTCTGTCTTCTAGAGATGAACGTACTTTGGTGCGAAAAGTGCAAATCAATCCCAGAACAACAACAAAGGACCTTGTGACGATGTTGGAGGAAACAGGTACTAAAGTATCTATATCCACAGTAAAACGAGCCCTATATCAACATAATCTAAAAGGCCGCTCAGCAAGGAAGAAGCCACTGCTCCAAAACCGCCATAAAAAAGCCAGACTACGGATGGCAACTGTACATGGGGACAAAGATCGTACTTTTTGGAGAAATGTCCTCTGGTCTGATGAAACAAAAATAGAACTGTTGGGCCATAATGACCATCCATATGTTTGGAGGAAAAAGGGGGAGGCTTGCAAGCCGAAGAACACCATCCCAACCGTGAAGCACGGGGGTGGCAGCATCATGTTGTGGAGGTGCTTTGCTGCAGGAGGGTCTGGTGCACTTCACAAAATAGATGGCATCATGAGGAAGGGAAATTATGTGGATTTATTGAAGCAACATTTCAAGACATCAGTCAGGAAGTTAAAGCTTGGTCGCAAATGGGTCTTCCAAATGGACAATGATCCCAAGCATACTTCCAAAGTTGTGGCAAAATGGCTTAAGGACAACAGAGTCAAGGTATTGGAGTGGCCATCACAAAGCCCTGACCTCAATCCCATAGAAAATTTGTGGGCAGAACTAAAAACGTGTGTGCGAGCAAGTAGGCCTACAAACCTGACTCAATTACACTAGCTCTGTCAGGAGGAATGGGCCAAAATTCACCCAACTCATTGTGGGAAGCTTGTGGAAGGCTACCCGACACGTTTAACCCAAGTTAAACAATTTAAAGGCAATGCTACCAAATACTAATTGAGTGTATGTAAACTTCTGACCCACTGGGAATGTGATGAAAGAAATAAAAGCTGAAATAAATAATTCTCTCTGCTATTATTCTGAAATGTCACATTCTTAAAATAAAGTGGTGATCCTAACTGACCTAAGACAGGGAATTATTACTAGGATTAAATGTCAGGAATTGTGAAAAACAGAATTTAAATGTATTTGGCTAAGGTTTATGTAAACTTCTGACTTCAACTGTATATTTACAGTCATAGATATATAGTACTAGGTATAGAAATACATGACATAGATATGTATGTAGACCTGTATTTTTAGATCTGGTTTTATGTACCCAAAAGCAAAGACTTTGGTGGAGTTGAAGTAGCGAGATAGGTCTGAGCCCTTCACTATCCTCCTCACCTGAGAGACAGAGAGTGAGAGAGAGATGGCAGGGGATAGAGAGAGAGAATATATATATATTTATATATATATATATATATATATATATATAGAGAGAGAGAGAGAGAGAGAGAGATGAGAGAGAGAGAGAGAGAGAGAGAGAGAGAGAGAGAGAGAGAGAGAGTTAGGGCAATAGTCAGAGCAACAGAGTATTTAAGTTGAAAATAAAAAGTTGTGAAACAAAGATAATACAGAAACATTGTGTGTGTGGGGGGGGCATGCTTGTGTGAGTGTCCCAGGTTATTTTCCCATAATCCCTTGTCCTATACCATATCTTCTACTTCCTTGGCCTGGGCTGTGAAGGCTGGGCTGGTGTGAGAGGAGAGACCAGAGGAGTAGTTCCTGTTGAGGATAGAGAGTCTAGCAGTATACTGCTGCTGTACCCTGGGCTCCAGTACCCACACCCTGTACTCTGGAGGGAGGGAGGGATGGGGAGAGACTTACTGGCATGTTACATATCAGATAGCCAGTCATAGTGTGTGTGTGTGTGTGTGTGTGTGTGTGTGTGTGTGTGTGTGTGTGTGTGTGTGTGTGTGTGTGTGTGTGTGTGTGTGTGTGTGTGTGTGTGTGTCCCAGGTTATTTTCCCAAAATCCCTTGCTCACCCAGGAAGTACCATGCCAGAGTTGCTCCTCCCGAGAGGATGACGATGGTGACGATGATAAGGAAGGCTAGGAGACACCTGCAGGGTCGTCTCAACATCTTAGAGGATGTCACAGAGGCTTCGTTACCGGGCCCCACCTGTAAACAACAACAACAAAACACACACAATGCGCCCCAGTTAACAACTGGCCTCGGATCAGAGTTTACAGTATTATATTGTATAATCAGGTCTGTAAGAACAGTGGATGAGGATTCTGCACAGACTGGTGCAGAGACCTCATGCTAAAGCTAGAACTAAAACTGACATCGATCTAAGGTCAGTTGTACCATTCCCCATTCACTCTGGTTTAGGATTTGAGGAGATTAAACTGACCCCAGATCTGTGTCTATTGTCAACTTCTTCCTGCAGCATAAACCAGCATAAGGCCTGCATATAGCTATAGTAAATGCAGGTGAAGCCTGAAGCCCTGGACAGAGCATTTTTCTTATAAAATAAACTATAGGCTATTATAAAATGACTAAACCAATGTGCATTGAACATAAAATACATATATTATTTATTTGATATAGTAACTAAATCATAGGCCTACATTGTCAATATCATAATACTTATGTAACCTACTGACCCATTCCAATGGCAGGTCCACAGGAGCTGGTGCTACCTCCAAATCACAGAAGCGCGACTTTTTGGAGCCGTGCCCGAGCGCCATAACTTCACAAATCCGTTATTCCGCGCGTGACCATCTCCGTCGAAAAAAAGACCGGTGGTGGATAGTTGGAGCGTTTTATTTCTTCATGTATCTCGGTAGAATATCCGTCCAGTCAGACATGTCGGTAACAACCGCTAGTAACGACAGGGGAGACAACTCTACTTTTTATTTGCTAGTCCAAAGGTAGGCTAGAGCCCTCTTGTCAATATTTCCTAAATTGTGTTGGATCTCCCGAATTCCCATTGGACTATATAAGCTGGTAGCCTAAACTTTAACCAATAATAGCAATAGCCTAAAACATAAATGTATTTATTAAACGCATTCAAAATGATTGATTGCGAGACATTTATTCTCTCTCTGGTAACTGTCAAAACATGAAACATTTAAGAATAGTCATGTCCTCGTGAAGCCTGTAGCACCGTACATACTCTCTGGGCATAGGTAACGCATGTGGGCTCTAATGACATCACCAGTCGACGCCTAACAACAGCCCGGCCCCGGATCCCACAACAGGTATGCCTATGTCCTCTGTTCGTAAATTGGTCCAGTGGGAGTGTTTGTAGAATGGATAACTCACAACACAGTCAGTTGAAGTCAGTTTTTTTAACCTTTATTTAACTAGGCAAGTCAGTTAAGAACAAATGCTTATTTACAATGACGGCCTACCCTGGCTAATTGGCTGAAATATCAAAAACAAACAGTCAAACAACAGTCTATGTTAGACAATACATATCTTTATAAATTGCTGTCAGTAAGATTGTAATACAATTCAGCTGCCTTATACATTTTTTAAATTCTAACTTAAAATAATGATAATTTTCAAAACCCAAAAATTATTTGAACTGCAAAATTGGTCTGTGCAATAAACCAGCACTACATTTGTTTAAAACACATATTATCAACATTATTATTTAAATATGTTATTGAATTGTCTGGTTAAATAAATGTAATCTTAAATGAACAAAAAATAGTCTGGAACATCAGCCACTTTCCACATGATTTTTCAGAGACATTACATTCAAGATGGTCATGTTAGACATAACATAATAATACATTCTTCATTTATACTGAGAGATTTATCAGTATCAGATCAGTATTTACTGTGAGCACAATCGTAGTATCATATTGATATCATAAATAGATGTAGTACTGTCATGAGAGGTAGAAAAGTGTTTAGAAGTGGTATAAAAACGTATAGACAATTCCCTGAGCATTCAACAGAAACTATATGACATGAGAAGTATACGGTCTGATATATCACGTCTTTCAGCCAATCAGCATTTAAAACAGCAACTATATGATATGAGTGGTAAACTCAACGGCTATTTCGTCTTTGTGTTTTTAAACGAACAAAGTAGCCTACGAGACAAAACACTGTTTATGACTGTAACACAAAGCAATGAACACCAACTGTCTGTCTCTATCCACTCACCTGTTTCCACCCTTTCGAACCACAGCTATGCATGCATATCTATATACATATTTATGAATATATGGATCTATGTAAAACATACCCATACCTCACACACCACAATAATATGGCAATCTGGGATTCAAACAGCAACAAATGGATATACCAATCCCAGATTGCCCCTTTAACTCCCTAGAGTCGATTGAGGTACCAGTGCGTCAATCTAAGTAGCATAATTAAAAAAAATACCCATTAAAATCTGTCAGTTTATATCTGTTTATATCTGAATCCGCCGATATTGCCCTTCCGCATCTGCGGTGAAAGGTGACAGAGCTAGAGCGGTGTTTGTCAGGCCATGAGACATCCTGACAAGCGATCTTCTCACGAAAACGTCTGTAGCGTCTGAACGGGTTGACCTTTAAAATATGGAAAGATGACTCTCACGAACACGTTTGATCCCACTGTGGAAAGGGGAGATTCTCAAGAAAGCATTATCTGTTTTTCTCTACGACCCACGCTAGTGTCACGGGAGTCGCCTGAAGGTAACCGGTATCAGTTTAAAATGCTTTATGGAAGTATAGAGGTAATTTTGTGCCTACCAAAAAAAGGGGTTAAATACACTACCGTCAAAGTTTTAGAACACCTACTCATTCAAGGGTTTTTCTTTATTTTTACTATGTTCTAGATTGTAGAATAGTAGTGAAGAAATCAAATTATGAAATAACACATATGGAATCATGTAGTAACCAAAAAAGTGTTAAACTAATTAAAATATATTTTAAAATTGAGATTCTTCAAAGTGGCCAACCTTTGCCTTGATGACAGCTTTGCACAATCTTGGCATTCTCTCAACCAGCTTCATGAGGCAGTAACCAGGAATGCATTTCAATTATCAGGTGTGCCTTGTTAAACGTTAATTTGTGGAATTTCTTTCCTTCTTAGTGTGTTTGAGCCAATCAGTTGTGTTGTAACAAGGTAGTGATGATATACAGAAAATAGCCCTACTTGGTAAAAGACTAAGTCCATATTATGGCAAGAACAGCTCAAATAAGCAAAGAGAAACGACAGTCCATTACTTTAAGACATGAAGGTCAGTCAATATGGAACATTTCAAGAACTTTCAAAGTTTCTTCAAGTGCAGTTGCAAAAACCATCAAGCTCTATGATGAAACTGGCTCTCATGAGGACCGCCACAGGAATGGAAGACTGCATAGGATAAGTTCATTAGAGTTTCCAGACTCAGAAATTGCATGCCAAATAAATGCTTCACAGAGTTCAAGTAACAGACACATCTCAACATCAACTGTTCAGAGGAGACTGTGTGAATCAGGCCTTCATGGTTGAATTGCTTCAAAGAAACCACTACTAAAGGACACCAATAATAAGAAGAGACTTGCTTGGGCCAAGAAACACAGGCAATGGTGGAAATTTGTCTGGAGTCCAAATTGGAGATTTTTGGTTCCAACCGCTGTGTCTTTGTGAGACGAGGTGTGGGTGAACGGATGATCTCCGCATGTGTATTTCCCACCGTAAAGCATGGAAGAGGAAGTGTTATGGTGTGGGGGTGCTTTGCTGGTGACTGTCTGTGATATCTTTAGAATTCAAGGCACACTTAACCAGCATGGTTACCACAGCATTTTGCAGTGATACGCCATCCCATCTGGCTTGGGTTTAGTGGGACTATCATTTGTTTTTCAACAGGACAATGACCCAACACACCTCCAGGCTTTGTCAGGGCTATTTGACCAAGAAGGAGAGTGATGGAGTGCTGCATCAGATGACCTGGCCTCCGCAATCCCCCAACCTCAACACAATTGAGATGGTTTGGGATGAGCTGGACCGCAGAGGAAAAGAAAAGCAGCCAACAAGTGCTCAGCATATGTGAGAACTCCTTCAAGACTGTTGGAAAAGCATTCCAGGTGAAGTTGGTTGAGAGAATTCCAAGAGTGTGCAAAGCTGTCATCAAGGCAAAGGGGGGTTATTTGAATAATCTCAAAAATAAAATATATTTTGATTCGTTTAACCCTTTTTTGGTTACTACATAATTCCATATGTGTTGTTCATAGTTTTGATGTACTCACTATTATTCCGCAATGTCGAAAATATGAAAAATAAAGAAAAACCCTTGGATGAGTAGGTGTTCTAAAACTTTTGACCCCCCCATATTCTAGTAACTTTCTCAATCCTAGTTGGAAGATTACCGGAATCAGGATGGAATGAGCAGGAATTCCTCCAACCAGGATTTCTGGATAACCAGGGAATTTTGGGAAAATTACAAGACTTTTCCAAACCTAGACCTTGGTAAAAATGTTTTCAAAGCTCAGCTCTGAGCTTCTTTCACTGGCATGTAGTCGCCACTAGAGGGCTCTATAACCATTGAAGAAGACAGGAGAGACATCTCCTCGATCAGCCTGCCTGGATGACTGGTACTCATACCCAGGGATGGAGCCAATCCCAACCCAGAGAAGGGGAAGTGTAAACCGGTCAGTGGAATAGGTAAGGGGGTGGAACAAAATGGAAATATATTGTTAGTGGTAATAAGAGGGATATGGTTACAGGCGGTCACAGTTGGCCCGACCGCATCCTCCATGCTCTCCTGACTTTCCTGATCCTCTCCCCCACTGCCAATGCCTGAATCTGGGCTCTGAGGGGCACGGCGTTGGGTCTGGAGCTGGAGATTATCCACACGTTCATAGGAGGAAGACATTGTGAGAGAACCTCCTCCAACCTCCATCTCTGTACCCTTTCCCCCTACACTATCCAACCCAGGTAGGGTGAAGGGAAGCTGGGGGAAAGTGGACAGGGAAATGGGTAAGGGGGTGGAGCAGAATGGAAAGTTATTGTTATTGATAAGAGGAAGAAGCGTAACAAAATGGACGTCCTGAGAGACAAAATGGGGTGTGGCTGCAATAGGCCCAACCACATCCTCCACGCTCTCCTGACTTTCCTGATCCTCTCCCCCACTGCCGATGCCTGAATCTGGGCTTATGAGGGCCCGACGCTCGGCCTGGAGCTTCTCAACACGCCCGTAAGAAGAAACCTGGAGGATATCTTCACCTGCACTGATGCCTTCAAGTACACCTCCACCCCCCATCTCTCCCTCCTTCCCTCCACCCCCCATCTCTCCATCTTTCCCTCCACCCCAGATATCTCCGTCCTTCCCCCCTACACCTCTATTACTGTCCATCCTTTCTCCTCTGTTCTCCTCGTTCCACTCTTCTATCTCTTCAGTACTGCCACCTACTGGTCTGTAAGGGGAGTGGACAGAGCAGGGTTCCAGCTTGGTGGAGGTGGATCCAGGCTGGGAGCATTGAGATAAGAAGTAGCTGGAGTTGGAGAAGCCGGAGCAGGAAGAGTGGCCACTGTTGTCCCATCTCTTCTCCTGTGGTGGTGCCGTCCTCAAGGGGGTGACGTTGTCCAGGCTGTCGGTGATCTCTACCTGGGAGATGTCTTCACGGTGCAATGCAGAGTTGATGGATTCAAGGGCGAACAAAGGACCCAGCCAAGCCTGTAGGCAGAGACACAGGCATGTACACACACACACATGTACACACACACACACACACACACACACACACACACACACACACACACACACACACACACACACACACACACACACACACACACACACACACACGGGAAAAAACGACATGCAGAGGAGAGGAAAATGAAAGGATTATTATTTTCATTCCTGTCCTCTTTTTATTGCAGAGGAGGCTGGTAAGGTGAGGACGGCATTGTCTTCCGACAGGTGGCTTCACTCCTACATGATGCTTATTTTTAGACAATGGCGAGGACAGCTCATAATAATGTCTGGTAATAAATATATGGAAACTATGTGTTTTATCTGTTTGATACCATTCCATTCATTAGACACCAGCCGTTATAACCTACAGCCATTGTAACCTAACCACAGCCATTGTAACCTAACCACAGCCATTATAACCTTACTACAGCCATTATAACCTAACTATAGCCATTGTAACCTAACTACCGCCATTGTAACCTAACTACCGCCATTGTAACCTAACTACAGCCATTATAACCTAACTACAGACATTGTAACCTAACTACAGCCATTGTAACCTAACTACCGCCATTGTAACCTAACTACAGCCATTATAACCTAACTACAGCCATTATAACCTAACTACCGCCATTGTAACCTAACTACAGCCATTATAACCTAACTACCGCCATTGTAACCTAACTACAGCCATTATAACATAACTACAGCCATTATAACCTAACTACCGCCATTGTAACCTAACTACCGCCATTGTAACCTAACTACAGCCATTATAACCTAACTACAGCCATTGTAACCTAACTACAGCCATTATAACCTAACTACAGCCATTATAACCTAACTACAGCCATTATAACCTAACTACAGCCATTATAACCCAACTACAGCCATTACAACCTAACTACAGCCATTGTAACCTAACCACAGCCATTAAAACCTAACTACAGCCATTATAACCTAACTACAGCCATTATAACCTAACTACAGCCATTGTAACCTAACAACAGCCATCAAAACCTAACTACAGCCATAATAACCTTACTACAGCCATTATAACCTAACTACAGCCATAATAACCTAACTACCACCATTATAACCTAACTACAGCCATTATAACCTAACCACAGCCATTATAACCTAACTACCACCATTAAAACCTAACTACCACCATTATAACCTAACTACAGCCATTATAACCTAACTACAGCCATTATAACCTAACTACAGCCATTGTAACCTAACTACAGCCATTGTAACCTAACTACCGCCATTGTAACCTAACTACCGCCATTATAACCTAACTACCGCCATTGTAACCTAACCACAGCCATTGTAACCTAACTACAGCCATTGTAACCTAACTACAGCCATTATAACCTAACTACCGCCATTATAACCTAACTACCGCCATTGTAACCTAACTACAGCCATTATAACCTAACTACAGCCATTATAACCTAACTACAGCCATTATAACCTAACTACCGCCATTGTAACCTAACTACAGTCATTATAACCTTACTACAGCCATTGTAACCTAACGACCGCCATTGTAACCTAACTACAGTCATTATAACCTTACTACAGCCATTGTAACCTAACGACCGCCATTGTAACCTAACTACCGCCATTATAACCTAACTACCGCCATTATAACCTAACTACAGCCATTATAACCTAACTACAGCCATAATAACCTAACTACAGCCATAATAACCAAACTACAGCCATAATAACCTAACTACAGCCATTGTAACCTAACTATAGCCATTGTAATCTAACTACAGCCATTATAACCTAACCACAGCCATTATAACCTAACCACAGCCATTGTAACCTAACCACAGCCATTGTAACCTAACCACAGCCATTATAACCTAACTACAGCCATTATAACCTAACTACAGCCATTATAACCTAACTACAGCCATTGTAACCTAACTACAGCCATTATAACCCAACTACAGCCATTATAACCTAACCACAGCCATTGTAACCTAACCACAGCCATTGTAACCTAACCACAGCCATTATAACCTAACTACAGCCATTATAACCTAACTACAGCCATTATAACCTAACTACAGCCATTATAACCTAACTACAGCCATTGTAACCTAACTACAGCCATTGTAACCTAACCATAGCCATATAACCTAACTACAGCCATTATAACCTAACTACAGCCCATATAACCTAACTACAGCCATTATAACCTAACTACAGCCATTGTAACCTAACCACAGCCATTGTAACCTAACTACAGCCATTATAACCTAACTACAGCCATTATAACCTAACTACAGCCATTATAACCTAACTACAGCCATTGTAACCTAACTACAGCCACTGTAACCTAACTACAGCCATTAAAACCTAACTACAGCCATTAAAACCTAACTACAGCCATTATAACCTAACTACAGCCATTGTAACCTAACAACAGCCATTAAAACCTAACTACAGCCATTGTAACCTAACCACAGCCATTATAACCTAACTACAGCCATTATAACCTAACTACAGCCATTATAACCTAACTACAGCCATTATAACCTTACTACAGCCATTGTAACCTAACGACCGCCATTGTAACCTAACTACCGCCATTATAACCTAACTACCGCCATTATAACCTAACTACAGCCATTTTAACCTAACTACAGCCATAATAACCTAACTACAGCCATAATAACCTAACTACAGCCATAATAACCTAACTACAGCCATTGTAACCTAACTATAGCCATTGTAACCTAACTACAGCCATTATAACCTAACCACAGCCATTATAACCTAACCACAGCCATTGTAACCTAACTACAGCCATTATAACCTAACCACAGCCATTGTAACCTAACCACAGCCATTGTAACCTAACCACAGCCATTATAACCTAACTACAGCCATTATAACCTAACTACAGCCATTATAACCTAACTACAGCCATTATAACCTAACTACAGCCATTGTAACCTAACTACAGCCATTGTAACCTAACCATAGCCATTATAACCTAACTACAGCCATTATAACCTAACTACAGCCATTATAACCTAACTACAGCCATTATAACCTAACTACAGCCATTGTAACCTACCCAAAGCCATTGTAACCTAACTACAGCCATTATAACCTAACTACAGCCATTATAACCTAACTACAGCCATTATAACCTAACTACAGCCATTGTAACCTAACTACAGCCCCTGTAACCTAACTACATCCATTAAAACCTAACTACAGCCATTAAAACCTAACTACAGCCATTATAACCTAACTACAGCCATTATAACCTAACTACAGCCATTATAACCCAACTACAGCCATTACAACCTAACTACAGCCATTGTAACCTAACCACAGCCATTATAACCTAACTACAGCCATTATAACCTAACTACAGCCATTATAACCTAACTACAGCCATTATAACCTAACTACAGCCATTAAAACCTAACTACAGCCATTGTAACCTAACCACAGCCATTATAACCTAACTACAGCCATTATAACCTAACCACAGCCATTGTAACCTAACTACAGCCATTATAACCCAACTACAGCCATTATAACCTAACCACAGCCATTGTAACCTAACCACAGCCATTGTAACCTAACCACAGCCATTATAACCTAACTACAGCCATTATAACCTAACTACAGCCATTATAACCTAACTACAGCCATTATAACCTAACTACAGCCATTGTAACCTAACTACAGCCATTGTAACCTAACCATAGCCATTATAACCTAACTACAGCCATTATAACCTAACTACAGCCATTATAACCTAACTACAGCCATTATAACCTAACTACAGCCATTGTAACCTAACCACAGCCATTGTAACCTAACTACAGCCATTATAACCTAACTACAGCCATTATAACCTAACTACAGCCATTGTAACCTAACTACAGCCACTGTAACCTAACTACAGCCATTAAAACCTAACTACAGCCATTAAAACCTAACTACAGCCATTATAACCTAACTACAGCCATTATAACCTAACTACAGCCATTATAACCCAACTACAGCCATTACAACCTAACTACAGCCATTGTAACCTAACCACAGCCATTATAACCTAACTACAGCCATTATAACCTAACTACAGCCATTATAACCTAACTACAGCCATTATAACCTAACTACAGCCATTGTAACCTAACAACAGCCATTAAAACCTAACTACAGCCATTGTAACCTAACCACAGCCATTATAACCTAACTACAGCCATTATAACCTAACTACAGCCATTATAACCTAACTACAGCCATTATAACCTTACTACAGCCATTGTAACCTAACGACCGCCATTGTAACCTAACTACCGCCATTATAACCTAACTACCGCCATTATAACCTAACTACAGCCATTATAACCTAACTACAGCCATAATAACCTAACTACAGCCATAATAACCTAACTACAGCCATAATAACCTAACTACAGCCATTGTAACCTAACTATAGCCATTGTAACCTAACTACTGCCATTATAACCTAACCACAGCCATTATAACCTAACCACAGCCATTGTAACCTAACTACAACCATTATAACCCAACTACAGCCATTATAACCTAACCACAGCCATTGTAACCTAACCACAGCCATTGTAACCTAACCACAGCCATTATAACCTAACTACAGCCCTATAACCTAAACCACAGCCATTATAACCTAACTACAGCCATTATAACCTAACTACAGCCATTGTAACCTAACTACAGCCATTGTAACCTAACCATAGCCATTATAACCTAACTACAGCCATTATAACCTAACTACAGCCATTATAACCTAACTACAGCCATTATAACCTAACTACAGCCATTATAACCTAACTACAGCCATTATAACCTAACTACAGCCATTATAACCTAACTACAGCCATTATAACCTAACTACAGCCATTGTAACCTAACTACAGCCACTGTAACCTAACTACAGCCATTAAAACCTAACTACAGCCATTAAAACCTAACTACAGCCATTATAACCTAACTACAGCCATTATAACCTAACTACAGCCATTATAACCCAACTACAGCCATTACAACCTAACTACAGCCATTGTAACCTAACCACAGCCATTATAACCTAACTACAGCCATTATAACCTAACTACAGCCATTATAACCTAACTACAGCCATTATAACCTAACTACAGCCATTGTAACCTAACAACAGCCATTAAACCTAACTACAGCCATTAAAACCTAACTACAGCCATTATAACCTAACCACAGCCATTATAACCTAACTACAGCCATAATAACCTAACTACAGCCATTATAACCTAACTACAGCCATAATAACCTAACTACCACCATTATAACCTAACTACAGCCATTATAACCTAACTACAGCCATTATAACCTAACTACAGCCATTATAACCTAACTACAGCCATTGTAACCTAACTACAGCCACTGTAACCTAACTACAGCCATTAAAACCTAACTACAGCCATTAAAACCTAACTACAGCCATTATAACCTAACTACAGCCATTATAACCTAACTACAGCCATTATAACCCAACTACAGCCATTACAACCTAACTACAGCCATTGTAACCTAACCACAGCCATTATAACCTAACTACAGCCATTATAACCTAACTACAGCCATTATAACCTAACTACAGCCATTATAACCTAACTACAGCCATTGTAACCTAACAACAGCCATTAAAACCTAACTACAGCCATTGTAACCTAACCACAGCCATTATAACCTATCTACAGCCATTATAACCTAACTACAGCCATTATAACCTAACTACAGCCATTATAACCTAACTACAGCCATTGTAACCTAACGACCGCCATTGTAACCTAACTACCGCCATTATAACCTAACTACCGCCATTATAACCTAACTACAGCCATTATAACCTAACTACAGCCATAATAACCTAACTACAGCCATAATAACCTAACTACAGCCATAATAACCTAACTACAGCCATTGTAACCTAACTATAGCCATTGTAACCTAACTACAGCCATTATAACCTAACCACAGCCATTATAACCTAACCACAGCCATTGTAACCTAACTACAACCATTATAACCCAACTACAGCCATTATAACCTAACCACAGCCATTGTAACCTAACCACAGCCATTGTAACCTAACCACAGCCATTATAACCTAACTACAGCCATTATAACCTAACTACAGCCATTATAACCTAACTACAGCCATTATAACCTAACTACAGCCATTGTAACCTAACTACAGCCATTGTAACCTAACCATAGCCATTATAACCTAACTACAGCCATTATAACCTAACTACAGCCATTATAACCTAACTACAGCCATTATAACCTAACTACAGCCATTGTAACCTAACCACAGCCATTGTAACCTAACTACAGCCATTATAACCTAACTACAGCCATTATAACCTAACTACAGCCATTATAACCTAACTACAGCCATTGTAACCTAACTACAGCCACTGTAACCTAACTACAGCCATTAAAACCTAACTACAGCCATTAAAACCTAACTACAGCCATTATAACCTAACTACAGCCATTATAACCTAACTACAGCCATTATAACCTAACTACAGCCATTATAACCCAACTACAGCCATTACAACCTAACTACAGCCATTGTAACCTAACCACAGCCATTATAACCTAACTACAGCCATTATAACCTAACTACAGCCATTATAACCCAACTACAACCATTATAACCCAACTACAGCCATTATAACCTAACCACAGCCATTGTAACCTAACCACAGCCATTGTAACCTAACCACAGCCATTATAACCTAACTACAGCCATTATAACCTAACTACAGCCATTATAACCTAACTACAGCCATTATAACCTAACTACAGCCATTGTAACCTAACTACAGCCATTGTAACCTAACCATAGCCATTATAACCTAACTACAGCCATAGTAACCTAACTACAGCCATTATAACCTAACTACAGCCATTATAACCTAACTACAGCCATTGTAACCTAACCACAGCCATTGTAACCTAACTACAGCCATTATAACCTAACTACAGCCATTATAACCTAACTACAGCCATTATAACCTAACTACAGCCATTGTAACCTAACTACAGCCACTGTAACCTAACTACAGCCATTAAAACCTAACTACAGCCATTAAAACCTAACTACAGCCATTATAACCTAACTACAGCCATTATAACCTAACTACAGCCATTATACCCCAACTACAGCCATTACCACCTAACTACAGCCATTGTAACCTAACCACAGCCATTATAACCTAACTACAGCCATTAAACCTAACTACAGCCATTATAAACCAAACTACAGCCATACAACCTAACTACAGGCCATTGTAACCTAACCACAGCCATTTATACCTAACTACAGCCATATAACCTAACTACAGCCATTATAACCTAACTACAGCCATTATAACCTAACTACAGCCATTGTAACCTAACAACAGCATTAAAACCTAACTACAGCCATTGATAACTAACACAGCCCATTATAACCTATTCTACAGCCATTATAACCTAAACTACAGCCATTATAACCTAACTACAGCCATTTTAACCTTACTACAGCCATTGTAACCTAACGACCGCCATTGTAACCTAACTACCGCCATTATAACCTAACTACCGCCATTATAACCTAACTACAGCCATTATAACCTAACTACAGCCATAATAACCTAACTACAGCCATAATAACCTAACTACAGCCATAATAACCTAACTACAGCCATTGTAACTAACTATAGCCATTGTAACCTAACTACAGCCATTATAACCTAACCACAGCCATTATAACCTAACCCACAGCCATTGTAACCTAACAACCATTAAACCCAACTACAGCCATTATACCTAACCACAGCCATTGTAACCTAACCACAGCCATTGTAACCTAACCACAGCCATTATAACCTAACTACAGCCATTATAACCTAACTACAGCCATTGTAACCTAACTACAGCCATTGTAACCTAACCATAGCCATTATAACCTAATACCAGCATTATAACCTAACCACAGCCATTATAACCTAACTACAGCCATTATAACCTACTACAGCCATTGTAACCTAACACAGCCATTGTAACCTAACTACAGCCATTATAACCTAACTACAGCCATTAAACCTAACTACAGCCATTATAACCTAACTACAGCCATTGTAACCTAACTACAGCCACTGTAAACCTAACTACAGCCATTAAAACCTAACTACAGCCATTAAAACCTAACTACAGCCATATATAACCTAATACAGCCATTATAACCTAACTACAGCCATTATAACCCAACTACAGCCATTACAACCTAACTACAGCCATTGTACCTAACCACAGCCATTATAACTAAACTACAGCCATATACCTAACTACAGCCATTATAACCTAACTACAGCATTATAACCTAACTACAGCCATTGTAACCTAACAACAGCCATTAAAACCTAACTACAGCCATTTAAAACCTAACTACAGCCATTAAACCCAACCACAGCCCCTATAACCTAACTACAGCCCTAACTACCCCTAACTCCACAGCCATTATAACCTAACTACAGCCATAATAACCTAACTACACCATTATAACCTAACTACAGCCATTATAACCTAACCACAGCCATTATAACCTAAACTACCACCATTATAACTAACTACCACCATTATAACCTAACTACAGCCATTATAACCTAACTACAGCCATTATAACCTAACTACAGCCATTATAACCTGACTACCGCCATTATAACCTAACTACAGCCATTATAACCTAACTACAGCCATTATAACCTAACTACAGCCATTATAACCTAACTACAGCCATTATAACCTAACTACAGCCATTATAACCTAACTACAGCCATTATAACCCAACTACAGCCATTACAACCTAACTACAGCCATTGTAACCTAACCACAGCCATTATAACCTAACTACAGCCATTAAAACCTAACTACAGCCATTATAACCTAACTACAGCCATAATAACCTAACTACAGCCATTGTAACCTAACAACAGCCATTAAAACCTAACTACAGCCATAACCTAACTACAGCCATTATAACCTAACCACAGCATTATAACTAACTACAGCC
>NW_021822313.1:22500-31208 GCF_901001165.1 Salmo trutta | reverse complement strand
CCTACCACCAGGACAGACAGCTGTGTCCCCCCCCAAGAAGCCCTTCCTCCTACCACCAGGACAGACAGCTGTGTCCCCCAAGAAGCCCTTCCTCCTACCACCAGGACAGACAGCTGTGTCCCCCCCCAAGAAGCCCTTCCTCCTACCACCAGGACAGACAGCTGTGTCCCCCAACTCCTAGATGCCACTCTGTTTCTGCATTCTCCAAGCGTTTTGCTGTTTTGCTGCCGCGCTGTCAAAGACTCATCTGGCTTTGCCTCTCTCTGAACCCAGGATATCTCCTCACTGAGCCCAGGATATCTCCTCACTGAGCCCAGGATATCTCCTCACTGAGCCCAGGATATCTCCTCACTGAGCCCAGGATATCTCCTCACTGAGCCCAGGATATCTCCTCACTGAGCCCAGGATATCTCCTCACTGAGCCCAGGATATCTCCTCACTGAGCCCAGGATATCTCCTCCTCCTCAGCACAACAGCTAAGTGAGCTCTGAGGCTGAGAGTCTGGCACACCTGTCCTGTTTGGTCTCTCTGAAGACATTTGGACTCAGACCAGAAGCCCTCTTCGTCTTCAAGTTCCAGAACTGAGCCGACTCAACATTCGGAAGTCGGGGTTCCACTGAACAAACACCTTCTCTTCTGACTGACATCTCACCTCAGCTCCCAGAATGCCTCACTCCTTCCAGCAGAAGCAAGGTGAGAACTTGTCCTCTACCTTAGAGTCATTGGTGTAGACCACTCTACCTTAGAAACATTAATGTAGACCACTTTACCTTAGAAACATTCATGTAGACTACTCTACCTTAGTCGTTTATGTAGACCACTCTACCTTAGTCGTTAATGTAGACCACTCTACCTTAGAGTCGTTGGTGTAGACCACTCTACCTTAGAGTCGTTAATGTAGACCACTCTACCTTAGTCGTTAATGTAGACCACTCTACCTTAGAGTCGTTAATGTAGACCACTCTACCTTAGAGTCGTTAATGTAGACCACTCTACCTTAGAGTCGTTGGTGTAGACTACTCTACCATAGAGTTGTTAATGTAGACCACTCTACCTTAGTCGTTAATGTAGACCACTCTACCTTAGAGTCGTTAATGTAGACCACTCTACCTTAGAGTCGTTAATGTAGACCACTCTACCTTAGAGTCGTTGGTGTAGACTACTCTACCATAGAGTTGTTAATGTAGACCACTCTACCTTAGTTGTTAATGTAGACCACTCTACCTTAGAGTCGTTGGTGTAGACCACTCTACCTTAGAGTCGTTAATGTAGACCACTCTACCTTAGTCGTTAATGTAGACCACTCTACCTTAGAGTCGTTGGTGTAGACCACTCTACCTTAGTCATTAATGTAGACCACTCTACCTTAGAGTCGTTGGTGTAGACCACTCTACCTTAGAGTCGTTAATGTAGACCACTCTACCTTAGAGTCGTTAATGTAGACCACTCTACCTTAGTCGTTAATGTAGACCACTCTACCTTAGTCGTTAATGTAGACCACTCTACCTTAGTCGTTAATGTAGACCACTCTACCTTAGTCGTTAATGTAGACCACTCTACCTTAGAGTCGTTGGTGTAGACCACTCTACCTTAGTCGTTAATGTAGACCACTCTACCTTAGAGTCGTTGGTGTAGACCACTCTACCTTAGAGTCGTTGGTGTAGACCACTCTACCTTAGTCGTTAATGTAGACCACTCTACCTTAGAGTCGTTAATGTAGACCACTCTACCTTAGTCGTTAATGTAGACCACTCTACCTTAGAGTCGTTGGTGTAGACCACTCTACCTTAGAGTTGTTGGTGTAGACCACTCTACCTTAGAGTTGTTGGTGTAGACCACTCTACCTTAGAGTTGTTGGTGTAGACCACTCTACCTTAGAGTTGTTAATGTAGACCACTCTACCTTAGAGTCGTTGGTGTAGACCACTCTACCTTAGAGTTGTTAATGTAGACCACTCTACCTTAGAGTCGTTAATGTAGACCACTCTACCTTAGAGTCGTTGGTGTAGACCACTCTACCTTAGTCGTTAATGTAGACCACTCTACCTTAGAGTCGTTGGTGTAGACCACTCTACCTTAGAGTCGTTGGTGTAGACCACTCTACCTTAGAGTTGTTGGTGTAGACCACTCTACCTTAGAGTTGTTGGTGTAGACCACTCTACCTTAGAGTCGTTAATGTAGACCACTCTACCTTAGTCGTTAATGTAGACCACTCTACCTTAGAGTCGTTGGTGTAGACCACTCTACCTTAGTCATTAATGTAGACCACTCTACCTTAGAGTCGTTGGTGTAGACCACTCTACCTTAGAGTCGTTAATGTAGACCACTCTACCTTAGAGTCGTTAATGTAGACCACTCTACCTTAGTCGTTAATGTAGACCACTCTACCTTAGTCGTTAATGTAGACCACTCTACCTTAGTCGTTAATGTAGACCACTCTACCTTAGTCGTTAATGTAGACCACTCTACCTTAGAGTCGTTGGTGTAGACCACTCTACCTTAGTCGTTAATGTAGACCACTCTACCTTAGAGTCGTTGGTGTAGACCACTCTACCTTAGAGTCGTTGGTGTAGACCACTCTACCTTAGTCGTTAATGTAGACCACTCTACCTTAGAGTCGTTAATGTAGACCACTCTACCTTAGTCGTTAATGTAGACCACTCTACCTTAGAGTCGTTGGTGTAGACCACTCTACCTTAGAGTTGTTGGTGTAGACCACTCTACCTTAGAGTTGTTGGTGTAGACCACTCTACCTTAGAGTTGTTGGTGTAGACCACTCTACCTTAGAGTTGTTAATGTAGACCACTCTACCTTAGAGTCGTTGGTGTAGACCACTCTACCTTAGAGTTGTTAATGTAGACCACTCTACCTTAGAGTCGTTAATGTAGACCACTCTACCTTAGAGTCGTTGGTGTAGACCACTCTACCTTAGTCGTTAATGTAGACCACTCTACCTTAGAGTCGTTGGTGTAGACCACTCTACCTTAGAGTCGTTGGTGTAGACCACTCTACCTTAGAGTTGTTGGTGTAGACCACTCTACCTTAGAGTTGTTGGTGTAGACCACTCTACCTTAGAGTTGTTAATGTAGACCACTCTACCTTAGAGTCGTTGGTGTAGACCACTCTACCTTAGAGTTGTTAATGTAGACCACTCTACCTTAGAGTCGTTAATGTAGACCACTCTACCTTAGAGTCGTTGGTGTAGATTGTCTTTAGATCAAGTAGGATCTCATCGATTAAAGTTTTGCCATCTTTTCTTTCAAAGCCATTTTACTTCAGTGAGAGATGAGCACTTATTGTGTAACTGAGAAAGTCAGATAATGTGTAAATATCGTGGAAGTCCCAAGATTATTACAACTATTATGATAGAGACAGGAAACTCATTCAATTTACCATACGATTAATGCAAAAACATACAATATGGATTTATTTTGGTTTTTAATATATTACTGTTTTTTTAGAGGGTTGTATGTGTGCGCTTTGTGCGTGTGTGTGCATGTATTTGTGTGTGTGTGTGTGTATTTGTGTGTGTGTGTGTGTGTGTGTGTGTGTGTGTATGTACAGTATGTATGTATGTATGTATGTGTGTGTGTGTGTGTGTGTGTGTGTGTGTGTGTGTGTGTGTATGTACAGTATGTATGTGTGTGTGTGTGTGTGTGTGTGTGTGTGTGTGTGTGTGTGTGTGTGTGTGTATGTACAGTGTGTGTGTGTGTGTGTGTGTGTGTGTGTGTGTGTGTGTGTGTGTGTGTGTGTGGTGTGTGTGTGTGTGTATGTGTGTGTGTGTGTGTGTGTGTGTGTGTGTGTGTGCATGCATACGTGAGAATGTGTGTGTTATTATAACACTGTGTGTTGTGCACAACACCTGGCACCATCATCCCTGTGGGGGGTAATACAGGTGACCCCTTATAGATCAGCTGCTCTTTGAGAGAGCCAATCTGTAGCGCTGGTATTGACACAACTTGGCTTAGTCACAACTTAGTCCAAATAACCTAAAGTGTAAATGGAAATTATCCATTAATTTCACACCTTCAGCGTTAACCATCCATTTGTATCTGTGTATACAAACAAACAATGTTAATTGTTTATATATATATATATATATATATTTTTTAAAGAAAACACAAATATCCATCTTTGTCACTCAACTCAACCAGATTCATTTCTAATAAGATGAGAATTAGCAGAGATACTGCAGTAGGAGAGCACAATATCAGCGGCATTTACAGTAATTACATCTGTTGAGATACAGCGGGGATATACAGTAATATACAGTAATAACTCAACATCTGTTGAGATACAGTGGGGATATACAGTAATATACAGTAATAACTCAACATCTGTTGAGATACAGCAGGGATATACAGTAATATACAGTAATAACTCAACATCTGTTGAGATACAGCAGGGATATACAGTAATATACAGTAATAACTCAACATCTGTTGAGATACAGCAGGGATATACAGTAATATACAGTAATAACTCAACATCTGTTGAGATACAGCAGGGATATACAGTAATATACAGTAATAACTCAACATCTGTTGAGATACAGTGGGGATATACAGTAATATACAGTAATAACTCAACATCTGTTGAGATACAGCAGGGATATACAGTAATATACAGTAATAACTCAACATCTGTTGAGATACAGCGGGGATATACAGTAATATACAGTAATAACTCAACATCTGTTGAGATACAGCGGGGATATACAGTAATATACAGTAATAGCTCAACATCTGTTGAGATACAGCGGGGATATACAGTAATATACAGTAATAACTCAACATCTGTTGAGATACAGCGGGGAAATACAGCAATTACATCTGTTGAGATACAACTGTAAAACTCTCTCCACTGCAATTGTTACAGTACAGTGAGAGAAAAAAGTATTTGATTCCCTGCTGATTTTGTACGTTTGACCACTGACAAAGAAATTATCAGTCTATAATTTTAATGGTAGGTTTATTTGAACAGTGAGAGACAGAATAACAACAAAAAAATCCAGAAAAACGCATGTCAAAAATGTCATAATTTGATTTGCATTTTAATGAGGGAAATAAGTATTTGACCCCTCTGCAAAACATGACTTAGTACTTGGTGGCAAAACCCTTGTTGGCAAACACAGAGGTCAGATGTTTCTTGTAGTTGGTCACCAGGTTTGCACACATCTCAGGAGGGATTTTGTCCCACTCCTCTTTGCAGATCTTCTCCAAGTCATTAAGGTTTTGAGGCTGACGTTTGGCAACTCGAACCTTCAGCTCCCTCCACAGATTTTCTATGGGAATAAGGTCTGGAGACTGGCTAGGCCACTCCAGGACCTTAATGTGCTTAATGTGCTTCTTGAGCCACTCCTTTGTTGCCTTGGCCGTGTGTTTTGGGTCATTGTCATGCTGGAATACCCATCCACGACTCATTTTCAATGCCCTGGCTGAGGGAAGGAGGTTCTCACCCAAGATTTGACGGTACATGGCCCCGTCCATCGTCCCTTTGATGCGGTGAAGTTGTACTGTCCCCTTAGCAGTAAAACACCCCCAAAGCATAATGTTTCCACCTCCATATTTGACGGTGGGGATGGTGTTCTTGGGGTCATAGGCAGCATTCCTCCTCCTCCAAACACGGCGAGTTGAGTTGATGCCAAAGAGCTCCATTTTGGTCTCATCTGACCACAACACTTTCACCCAGTTGTCCTCTGAATCATTCAGATGTTCATTGGAAAACTTCAGATGGGCATGTATATGTGCTTTCTTGAGCAGGGGGACCCTGCGGGCGCTGCAGGATTTCAGTCCTTCACAGCGTAGTGTGTTACCAATTGTTTTCTTGGTGACTATGGTCCCAGCTGCCTTGAGATTATTGACAAGATCCTCCCGTGTAGTTCTGGGCTGATTCCTCACCGTTCTCATGATCATTGCAACTCCACGAGGTGAGATCTTGCATGGAGCCCCAGGCCGAGGGATATTGACAGTTATTTTGTGTTTCTTCCATTTGCGAATAATCGCAGCAAATGTTGTCACCTTCTCACCAAGCTGCTTGGCGATGGTCTTGTAGCCCATTCCAGCCTTGTGTAGGTCTACAATCTTGTCCCTGACATCCTTGGAGAGCTCTTTGGTCTTGGCCATGGTGGAGAGTTTGGAATCTGATTGATTGATTGCTTCTGTGGACAGGTGGCTTTTATACAGGTAACAAACTGAGATTAGGGGCACTCCCTTTAAGAGTGTGCTCCTAATCTCAGCTCGTTACCTGCATAAAAGACATCTGGGAGCCAGAAATTTTCTGATTGAGAGTGGGTCAAATACTTATTTCCCTCATTAAAATGCAAATCAGTTAGATGTACTATTGTAAAGTGGTTGTTCCACTGGATATCATAAGGTGAATGCACCAATTTGTAAGTCGCTCTGGATAAGAGCGTCTGCTAAATGACGTAAATGTAAATGTCAATTTAAAACATGTTTAACATGCGTTTTTCTGGATTTTTTAATGTTGTTATTCTGTCTCTCACTGTTCAAATAAACCTACCATTAAAATTATAGACTGATCATTTCCTTGTCAGTCGGCAAACGTACAAAATCAGCAGGGGATCAAATACTTTTTTCCCTCACTGTATATTGAAATTACAGTAAATTTCTTGAGATAAACTGTTCTAAAATGTATCATGTTCTGGAACATGGTATTCACCAGAAATGGACTATTTCAAGCCAAACATCTTTTAACTTTTGTTTAAGTGTCTCACAGTTGTCTTGTGTTAAGTCTTGCAAGGAAAGTGACTAAATATTTAACGTGTTCTCTTAAGCTTAATAATGTCCACTAAATGTTCATCTGGATTTTGAATTGATGGGACACTATTCAAGCTCTTCAGTGTTCCAGCTCTTAAATTATATCTTAATATTTAAAACGCTTCCCATTATGTTTGTCCGTCTGTCAAAACGGGTAAGTGTTTTTATAAGTGCAGACACAAAAACCACAATAGGTTGTGCTGCGCAACAAAATTATTTTATAAAAAGGGGAATGAAAAATGTCAATTTTGCGTCAATCTAAGTAACATAATAAAACAATCCCCATTAAAATCCGTCAGTTAAAAAAACTGAGATATCTGTTTGTTTACATGGGCTGCATCTCAATCCACTGCATCCTCCGATGTCGTCCTTCCACATCTGCGGTGGAAAGTGGCAGAGCTACGGCGTTGTTTGTCAGACCCAGGAGACATCTTGAAAATCGGTCTTCTAATGAAAACTTCTGTCGCATCCGAACGGTTTGGCCATTTTGCTCTACCCATCTGAAGGTAACCCCATGCAAATTAATGGAAATATGGAGGTAGTTATGTGTCAACAACAAAAAAAAGGGTTAAATATGTGTAAAAAATATATATACATATTTCCTGAACTTTCTTGGATCTAAATATAGGACAGACACATCAAAACCTTATTCCTTATGATACATTTTTTGACTGTCCTTTTTCCATTTATGAATGTGTTATTCAATGCGTTTCTATTTGCTATTTGTAAAGACCAAATTCAAATAATGTAAAGAAATGTAATCTAAATCACATAGCTAAATGATCCATGGTATGAACTTCTTAAAACAATTACATATATCAGCTCAGAAGAAAAAAAACTCCTTGTTGGAGCAGAACTGTCTATTGTATTGGGTGTGTTGTAGGTCAGTTGTAGAAGCTGAGTCTGTACAGGGCCAGAGAAGTTAGAAGCTGAGTCTGTACAGAACCAGAGAGATTAAAGCTGAGTCTGTACAGGGACAGAGAGATTAAAGCTGAGGCTGTACAGAGCCAGAGAGGTTAGAAGCTGAGTCTGTACAGGGACAGAGAGGTTAGAAGCTGAGTCTGTACAGGGCCAGAGAGGTTAGAAGCTGAGTCTGTACAGGGACAGAGAGGTTAGAAGCTGAGTCTGTACAGGGCCAGAGAGGTTAGAAGCTGAGTCTGTACAGGGACAGAGAGGTTAGAAGCTGAGTCTGTACAGGGACAGAGAGGTTAGAAGCTGAGTCTGTACAGAGCCAGAGAGGTTAGAAGCTGAGTCTGTACAGGGCCAGAGAGGTTAGAAGCTGAGTCTGTACAGGGCCAGAGAGGTTAGAAGCTGAGTCTGTACAGAACCAGAGAGGTTAGAAGCTGAGTCTGTACAGGGCCAGAGAGGTTAGAAGCTGAGTCTGTACAGAGCCAGAGAGATTAAAGCTGAGTCTGTACAGAACCAGAGAGGTTAAAGCTGAGTCTGTACAGGGCCAGAGAGATTAAAGCTGAGTCTGTACAGGGCCAGAGAGGTTAAAGCTGAGTCTGTACAGGGCCAGAGAGATTAAAGCTGAGTCTGTACAGGGCCAGAGAGGTTAAAGCTGAGTCTGTACAAGGCCAGAGAGGTTAGAAGCTGAGTCTGTACAGAACCAGAGAGGTTAGAAGCTGAGTCTGTACAGGGCCAGAGAGGTTAAAGCTGAGTCTGTACAGGGCCAGAGAGGTTAAAGCTGAGTCTGTACAGGGCCAGAGAGGTTAAAGCTGAGTCTGTACAGAACCAGAGAGGTTAAAGCTGAGTCTGTACAGAACCAGAGAGGTTAGAAGCTGAGTCTGTACAGGGCCAGAGAGGTTAGAAGCTGAGTCTGTACAGAACCAGAGAGGTTAGAAGCTGAGTCTGTACAGGGCCAGAGAGGTTAGAAGCTGAGTCTGTACAGGGACAGAGAGGTTAGAAGCTGAGTCTGTACAGGGCCAGA
>NW_021822313.1:0-17500 GCF_901001165.1 Salmo trutta | reverse complement strand
ACCAGGTGGGTGATTCCCCCTCTAATCAGGGACTGATTTAGACCTGGGACACCAGGTGGATGATTACCCTCTAATCAGGGACTGATTTAGACCTGGGACACCAGGTGGGTGATTCCCCTCTAATCAGGGACTGATTTAGACCTGGGACACCAGGTGGGTGATTCCCTCCTCTAATCAGGGACTGATTTAGACCTGGGACACCAGGTGGGTGATTCCCCTCTAATCAGGGACTGATTTAGACCTGGGACACCAGGTGGGGGATTCCCCCTCTAATCAGGGACTGGTTTAGACCTGGGACACCAGGTGGGGGATTCCCCCTCTAATCAGGGACTGATTTAGACCCGGGACACCAGGTGGGTGATTCCCCCTCTAATCAGGGACTGATTTAGACCTGGGACACCAGGTGGGTGATTCCCCTCTAATCAGGGACTGATTTAGACCTGGGACACCAGGTGGGTAGAACAGAAAACCAGCAGGCTCCGGACCTCCGAGGGTACGAGTTGAATACCCCCTGCTCTATGGGCTCTGGTCAAAAGTAGTGCACTATGTAGGGAATAGGGTGCCATTTTGGAGGTAGATAATACAGCTCATCATGTCATGTCAGCTGATCTGAGTTCAGACTACCAAAGGCAGAATGAATGTGAGCCAATCTCTGACCCACTTCGAGACATTGCCTAGGTCTACCGACAGTACCTGTGAGTAGTCTTTTCTTCTTCCTGACAATAGAAAACCCGATCAGAGCCATTCCTTAACCTTTTCTTCCGTCTACAGTATAGGACATATGGTGCCATCTGGGGCCCTGCAAAGTCTCAGGGAGAAATCACTATGAAAGTGATATTTTATTGTAGTCATTAGTCAATACAGAAGAACAAAAAATCCCTTGTCTTTAGCTTGAGGACTCAATGATAAAGGTTTCACGGACACTAACTGAGTGACTAAGGTACTTGGTTATTCTAAACGGACTGTGCTGTGGCCAAAGATGCTAGCTAGCCTAGCTTATCCAAATAAAAACTCCTAGTTAAGGTCAGTTAGTATGGATAACTTCCTGGTGAATGAAGCTTACTAGCATTTTCCACGGCGCCTCTGCAACCCGAAATTCCAATTTTACATTCCTGGAGTTGTAGGGAGTAGAGGCAGTGGTGCTTGCCAGTCCTGCGATGAGGAAGTAGTCCCCCAAAAAACATTGCAGTGACAACAGTGCCCCCGTGTTTTGTTACGGCAAACGGGGTACTATGTAAGCCATTGGCGGAGCCCTCTGTGCCCATGAGGGGGCTGGGCTTCATGCTATACAGTCTCACAGAAGCACAATGTGTGTTGGAAGCTTGTCCATGTTTAATGCCCCTCGGGTACCCCATGTTCCTGTGTGTTCACAAGGTTCAATATGTATGTTAATCTCCCCAGGGTGAGAGTAATATGTTGGGTGATTCACTCTCTGTCCACAAGGGGGCATCACTCCCCATAGGTGGCTCATTACTGGGATTTATTGCGGATTCCTGCCTATGATGTGACTGGTGATACAGGTTATGGCCTTGTAGGTGATTGGTTGTTGGTAGCAGAGAGGAGGGAACAAGCAGGGTTGGACACAACCATGCTATTTAAATAATGCTCGAGAAGCCGGTGTTTGGAGGATATATTGGCACGGGTGTTGTTAGGCCCGAGAAGAAGTCCCGGCCCGGAAAACCATGCCAATATATCCTCCAAACATCGGCTTCGAGGGCAGTATCACTTTTACACAACGGGATACCAACATATTCAATTAATGATTGACATATTTTCATATTTTTTTAACATTTTAATCCTTCCACAAGATATAGTCCAGAAACAAATCTAGGGTTGCTACCCAAGCAGGCTGGTTGTTCATTCTATTGGTTCGGTTGCCAGAGACGCGACCCAGTCGTTCATTCTAAATGTTCCATTAGCATACTGGCTGGCAACGTTCTTATCGCTTGCTTGCTAGCTCTCCAACTACGACTGACTTACAGTCACGTCAAACAGTGCAGACAGAATAACAACAGTAGCTGCATTTTTTTAAGCTGTTTTCTAGTGACATTTATTTGGACACATCTATAACAATGAGCTAATGAGGCACGATTTCACCTGGCTTAGAGAATGCGCACTCTCATCAGGACACTGTTGTTCAGAGGAGCTAGCCAACAACACAGCCAACACAATAACTATAAACTGAAGCTGGAAAGACTGCAAAACTAGCTGCAAACCAGCTGATTTATGATTTCGACTGGCTGACAAACGCTGCGTGTCTCTCTCTCTCATCCTGACTCCCGACACGTTCATTAATACAGGACAGCTGGAGATCGAATTTGAATATTGAAACAATGGTTGCAAATGTCGAAGAGACAGACAGCAAGGTTGATACAAATCTCCGCTGTTGAAAACTAAATGTTAGTCTAAAAGAAATGTGAGATAATGTCTAGACGCTTTTTTTTATAGTGGAGATCAAGTTTATAAATTGCCTGGCTGGGCTAATGAAACAGTGGATTTTGCAATCAGATGGAACAGAGTAAATGGGCATTTTAACGTCATAGATTTAGCCGGTGGTAACTTGTGGAGTAGACACCGACTGGAATGTGCTTTTAACCAATCAGCATTCAGGATTAGAACCACTAGTTGTATAATTTCCCACACACAGTCTCTCTGGTTCATATGAACCCCAAAATTAGCATTTTTTTCTTCAGCTCAGCGCTTTTCATTCATTGGAATTAGATTTGATTACAAATTGCCCCTGTCTGTTAAAATAGAAGGGTTCCGCTTTTCAGAGATGTCTGTCCAATTCCCAGCTAGGTTACAAGGCGCTTTGCTGCCAGTACCTATGACTGGACAGTAGGGTAACCTCCGTGCTAAAAACGCGTGCTAAAAACCCGTGCTAAAAACAGGTGCTAAAAACGTGTGATGCTTACGGTCCAGTGCTGGGTGCCAGCCGGTTACCAGAACACATCTTACCTTCTAAACCGAGTGAGGCTTGTTGTAACAACAGTAATCCCAGGAAACGTGGCTGGAAAATCAGCCACGTCGCGGAAACCTATCCCAGTCTGCTGTCCCCACCTGCTTCAAGATGTTCACCATTGTTTCTGTACCCAAGAAAGCAAAGGTAACTGAGCTAAATGACTATCGCTCCATAGCACTCACTTCTATCATCATGAAGTGTTTTGAGAGGCTAGTTAATAAGGATCGGACCCTTTAATTCAGTTTTCGCCTAATATGACATACCCAAGTCTAACTGCCTGTAGCTCAGGCCCTGAAGCAAGGATGTGCATATTCTCGATACCATTTGAATGGAAACACTTTGAAGTTTGTGGAAATGTGAAATTAATGTAGGAGAATATAACACATTAGATCTGGTAAAAGATAATACAAAGAAAAAAACGTGTTTTTTTTGTCTCTTCATTGAAATGCAAGAGAAAGGCCATAATGTACTATCCCAGGTTAGGCGCAATTTCAATTTTGGCCACTAGATGGCAGCAGTGTATGTGCAAAGTTTTAGACTGATTCAATGAACGATTGCATTTCTGTTCAAAATGTTGTATCAAGGCTGCCCAAATGTGCCTAATTGGTTTATTAATACATTTTCAAGTTCATAACTGTGCACTCTCCTCTAACAATAGCATGGTATTCTTTCACTGTAATAGCTACTGTAAATTGAACAGTGCAGTTAGATTAACAAGAATGTAAGCGTTCTGCCCATATCAGATACAGTATGTCTATGTCCTGGGAAATGTTCTTGTTACATACAACCTCATGCTAATCACATTAGCCTACGTTAGCTCAACTGTCCCGTGGGAGGGGGGGGGACACCGGTCCCGTAGAGGTTATTAAGGATCATATCACCTTTACCTTACCTTACCTTACCTGACACCCTAAACCCACTTCAATTTGCATACCGCCCCAATAGGTTCACAGATGATGCAATCACCATCACACTGCACACTGCTCTATCTCATCTGGACAAGAGGAATACCTATGTAAGAATGCTGTTAATTGACTATAACTCAGCCTTCAACACCATAGTACCCTCCAAGCTCATCATTAAGCTCGGGGCCCTGGGTCTGAACCCCGCCCTGTGCAACTGGGTCCTGGACTTCCTGATGGGCCGCCCCCAGGTGGTGAAGGTAGGAAGCAACACCTCAACTTCGCTGATCCCCAACACTGGGGCCCCACAAGGGTGCGTGCTCAGTCCCTCCTGTACTCACAGTTCACCCATTACTGCATGGCCACGGATGCCGCCAACTCAATCATCAAGTTTGCAAATGACACAACAGTTATAGGCCTGATTACCAACAATGACGAGACAGCCTACAGGGAGGAGGTGAGAGCCCTGGCGGAGTGGTGCCAGGAAAATAACCTCTCCCTCAACATCAGCAAAATGAGGGAGCTGATCATGAACTTCAGGAAACAGCAGACGGGACCGCAGTGGAGAAGGTGAAAAACTTCCTCGGTGTACACATCCCCAACAATCTGAAATGGTCCACCCACACAGACAGTGTTGTGAAGAAGGTACAACAGCGTCTCTTCAACCTCAGGAGGCTGAAGAAATTTGTCTTGACCCCTTTTACAGATGCACAATTGAGAGCATCCTGTCGGTCTATATCACCGCCTGGTACGGCAACTGCACTGCCTGCAACCACATAGCTCTCCAGAGGGTGGTGCGGTCTTCCCAACGCATCACCGGGGGCACACTGCCTGCCCTCCAGGACATCTACAGCACCTTCTGTCACAGGAAGGCCAAAAAGATCATCATGGACATCAACCACCCGAGCCAGGGACACTGGTGCAGAGCGCATCGCACATCAATTACCCAGAGTTCTTAATGGTGTATCTGGCACTCAGGCACTTTCCCCTGGTATGTCGGAGGTGGGAAAGGGGAGACACCATATTGCTGGGGAGCACTTTGGGTGACGCATGTCCCCTGATGCCTCAACTCGGGTGCAGATCTTTTATCCAGGTGGGGGCCTCTCTCTCTCAGGAGTCGAGGCAACATCCCTCGGTGGTCTCCCAGGTATGGGACATTTTCGACAGGGCTGACATCAATCTTTATGCATTGTGAGAAAACGCAGTGTCATCTATTTTTCTTGATGAGGGACCTAAGTGCCATGTTGGGAACGGACGCTCTGGCTCACCAGTGGCCTCGAACCCTCCTTTATGCCAGTGGTTCTGATCCAGCCCACATTGGAGAGAGCGCGCTGGGAGGGCTTACCATTGACTCTTGTGGAGATCCTTCACCTTTTAGATGAGGGTCCGTGGCAACTCCCATTGGGCAGGGACCTGCTGTCCCAGTTGCACAGGCAGGTTTGGCAAGCAAGGCCGGAGATTTAGTTCCTATTGGCCTGGCCCCTGGAAGGGCCAATCTGATGGCTAAAGGTTTACCTCCAAATGTTATAGCTATCATTCAGTCTGCAAGGGCGCCCTCCACGAGAGGGCTATATGAGTATAAATGGCAAGCTCTGGTGCCAAGATAAAGGACTTGTTCCTTTTCAGTACTCTGTGAGGGACATCCTTATGCTCCTACATAAGCTTTTGGAGCAAGGGCGGGCATTATCCACGTTAAGAGTGCACATGGCCGTCATCTCAGCATTTCATGTGGGAATTGACGGAGCCTCACTTGGGGCCCACCCCCTGGTGTATGTCGTCTCAGACAAGTCTTTACAACTAATGCGCCCAGATGGGACTTGGTGCTGTTTTTGGAGGCATTGTGGAGGTCCTCTATGAGCCTCTGGAGTCGGTGGATCTTGAAGATCTTCACCTACAAAAACCTTCCTGCTCATGACTTTGACCTCGCTAAATGTGTTTGGGACATCCAAGTGTTATTCCGGTACTCAGTTCGCCCCGGGCAACTCTAAGGTTGATGTTGGGTCCAAATGCGGCCTGCGCCCCTGAAAGTCATGGCTTTGTCCAACAGGTTCTCCTTAGCTTTTGAGCTATTTCTCTTTTTACTCCTCCTCCTTTTGCTTCTGAAGAGCAACAGAGATTACATGTCCGCTGTACCTTGAACGAACCCAGGATATCCTGCTTCTGAAGAGCAACAGAGGTTACATGTCCGCTGTATCTTGAACGAACCCAGGATATCCTGCTTGTGAAGATCAACAGAGGTTACATGTCTGCTGTATCTTGAACGAACCCAGGATATCCTGCTTCTGAAGATCAACAGAGGTTACATGTCTGCTGTATCTTGAACGAACACAGGATATCCTGCTTCTGAAGAGCAACATAGGTTACATGTCTGCTGTACCTTGAACGAACCCAGGATATCCTGGTTACGTGACCAGTTTTTTTGTCTATTTTGCTAATCCAGCTCACGTCATGTCACTCCCTAAGCAATGACTCTCGCACTGGATTGTGGGGGCTTTCTCCCTGGCATATAGAAGCAAGGGACAGGGGTTACCTAGCGGTGTACCCGTCCACTCCACCAGGGGTCTGGCAGTGTATTTGGGTGTTGTTTAAAGGGTTGTCTATCGGAGACATTTGTGTTGAGGAAAGTTGAGGCATCACCACACACTGTTGTGAGGTTGTATCACTTGGATGTCACTGCTCCTAGGTTGGGATAGGGGAAAGTCACTAGGCAGCCGAGCCGTGTGCTCAATACCCAGATTGCAGCATCTGGTGGGGTCAGGTCTGGCTGGTCTGCCATGGGCCGTTTTCGTTTAGTATCCGTTGTGGTCGACTTGGGCAGTGATTAAATTTCCCCGTAGTATGTTGTACAAAAGTTGACTGACTGAAAGGAAAATGTAAAGTTACGACTGTAACTACTGTTCCCTGAAGGAGGGAAACGAGGTACAACACCTGTTTGTCTCTGTGTTGCCCGTTCCTGGCCTCGATGAAGTATTAAATTGAGGAAATGAATTTGAGCCTCATGCTTGTCACCTGCGGAGGGTGGGCCTTATTAGGCATGATTGTAAATCCTTCAACCGCAGTCGCGACAGTGAGACTCCCCCATGGTATGCTGTACCTCGTTTCCCTCCTTCAGGGAACAGAAGTTATAGTCATAACGTTACATTCGCTTCATATTCTGTGTCCTGTTTATGTGGCTGTGATATCATGTTATGATCTCAAAGATAAAGACAGAGAGATTTTATTTAAGAGCTTGTCGGCAGGTTGTGTATTGTGTTTTTGTGTGTTTGTGTTGGTGGCGTAAAACATTATCTTATAAATCTGAAATAGAGTCTATAATTTATTAGATAATTCATGTTTATAGAAAACAAAACACATCAAATAAATGTTATGCTAATGAATTGGATTTAGTATTCATATTATATCTTTTCATAGTTATTTTGGAATAATATAAAATAATAATAAAATAATTGGTAAATCTGACCCCGTCTCCTAAATCCCATGTAAATTGATATGTTATAAAAAAAAAAAAATGAAAATAAAAGTCTTTGTTTATCCCCAACTTGGGTCAGTGGATTTGGTCAGAGTTGGAAAACATCCAAATCAAATATATATATATTTTTATTATAGGGCGTTTAATTTATTTAGGGGATGTAGGGGCTTGGTAGGATTGCTTTCATCCTGCTGGCCAAAACCCATACGCCCATGTTGCTATGGATTATAGTCCATTTACTGCCCCGTCGAGATGACAGAGAAATAAAATACTGGACACAACATTTGTACCTATGCTACAACTAGGCCTAATGGATGGATGCTGCCGGTCTCTCAGGCATTTGGTGGCAGGGGGGTGCAGATGGAGCTTTTCCTCTTTTCAGATATTAAAATATGTTTTGCTGTGACAGATTTAACTTATTAAAAAGCACGTAAGCCTTAAAAGGGTGTATGTCTTAAAGGGGTAGCTCAGAGAAATGACATGAGCATACAACATCAGAGTGATGCTGTGTTGATTGAGCTGTTATATACTGACAAGGGTAGTTCTGTGACTTCTATTGTTGCAAACTAACCTGTTGCGGTTGCGGACTTTCAGGGCGAACTATTTTCTGCTTACACCCCCCCCCCCCCCCCCCCCCAACAAATGAATTAGTTTGCAGTTTTGTTTTCCTCCCAGTCTGGTATAGATACCACATAGAGGCATGTTGAGCTCTGCTCTGATCTACACCCCAAATGAAATATTTGTTAGTTGTGTTAAAACAGATTAATGTGTAATTTCTGTTGAACTAAAAGGGAGTGGTTTTTTGATTTTGATGTTGTGTAATGTTTGTGTGTTATTTCTGTAAATATATTGCATATATATTATATATTATTATATTATTATATATATTAAAAATATAATCAGCAGCACCTGAAGTGTTTTGACACCGTTCCTTTGTTTACTTTCAAGTCTGTTTCTCTAGAGGAGTCTTTCACAGCGAGTGGGAAAGTAAATCCATTTCAATTTGAATTCTAACTGTTTTCAACAGTACCCCTTTTGATTTGAAACTAAACCTTCCATACATACAGTGAATTCGGAAAGTATTCAGACCCCTTGACTTTTTCCACATTTTGTTACGTTACAGCCTTATTCTAAAATTGATGAAATAGTTTTTTTCCCCCTCATCAATCTACACACAATACCACATAATGACATCACAATACCCCATAATGACATCACAATACCCCATAATGACATCACAATACCCCATAATGACATCACAATACCCCATAATGACAAAGCAAAATTAGGTTTTTAGAAATGTTTGCAAATGTATTAGAAACATCTCTGGAGAGACCTGCGTCCCGAAGCCAGTCCTGCGTTGTCTTGGCTGTGTCCTGCTTGTCCTGTTGGAAAGAGCGCCCTGAGCGCTTTGGAGCAGGTTTTCATCAAGGACCTCTCTGTACTTTGCTCCGTTCATCTTTCCCTTAATCCTGACCTGTCTCCCAGTCCCTGCTGCTGAAAAACATCCCCACAGCATGATGCTGCCACCCCCATGCTTCACCGTGGGGATGGCGCCAGGTTTCCTCCAGACATGACTCTTAAAAATGTTTGGATTTTTTTTTATAACAATTATGTAATTTTCTAACCTTTAATGTCAATCATCTAAAAACAGGTACAACTGTTTTTCTTATTTGCATAATGTTGTAGCTTAAACCCTATTTTACATCACATCGGGGGGGGGGGGGGTTGACTTGAATGGGAATATCTGTTGTTTAAAATGATACTGTCAATCCTCCATAGGAAACCTATTGAAATCATAGACGTATAGATAATAGAACATAGATACCCATTTAAGTTGCCATTCAATGGCGGCTGGACCGGCGGTCATCTTGTGCTAGTAATTAGAAGTAAAACATGTCAATAAAATTTCTATTTCAACGGTGTACCAGCTAATTTGAAGTGGTGTGAAGGGATAGGTCCATTCTATGAAATATATTTCTGTGATTGAAATGACACCCACCCTCCATTAAAGAGCATGTTGTGTCTCAACCAATCGAGCGGGCACAATACAAACACCTCAGATAATGTGAAATAGGGTCTAAGCTACAACATTATGCAAATATGAAACTAATCGGAAATTCATCTGTTTTTAGATAATTTACCTTCCAAAATGTTTTTTTTCCCCAGGAATAATAAAATAGTTTGCCAACACTGTTTGTATGTAAGCTTTTAAATTATATCAAACTCAACCATTTATCTTTTCTAGCGATGATCTCATGGCAAAATGGGTCAACGCTGAGCGTCTCTATCTCCGGAATGTTTTGGCATTCAGGTCCAAAAAGTCCATTTCTGACCGCATCTATGAAAAGTTTTGTTTAAATGAAAAGGGATGCTGTCAAAAAACAGATTGAATTCAAATGGATTTACCCTACCAGCAAAACTGTAAATACATAATGGCACCCTATTCCCTATGTAGTGCACTTCTTTTGTCTTCCTGAGTGGTGCAGCCGTCTAAAGGCACTGCATCGCAGTGCTAGAGGTGTCTCTACAGACCCGGGTTCAATCCCGGGCTATTTCACAACCGGCTGTGATCGGGAGTACCATAGAGCGGCGCATAATTGACCCAGCGTCGTCCGGGTTAGGGGAGGGTTTGGCCGGGGGGACTTTACTTGGGTCATCGGGCTTTAGCGACTCCTTGTGGCTGGGCCAGGCGCCTGCAGGCTGACCCCGTCGTCAGTTGAACAGTGTTTCCTCCGGCACATTGGTGTGGCTGGATTCCGGGTTAAGCGGGCGGTTGTTAAGAATCGGTTTGGCGGGTCACGTTTCAGAGGACGCATGACTCCACCTTCGCCTCCCGAGCCCATTGGGGAGTTGCAGAGATGAGACAACATCAAAATTGGAGAGATAAAGGGGGTAAAAACCCTCCACACAAACAGACATTGAATATCCCTTTGAGCATGGTGAAGTTCTTAATTAGGCTTTGGATGGTTTGTAAATACACCCAGTCGCTGCAAAGATACAGGCGTCCTTCCTAACACAGTTGCCGGAGAGGAAGGAAACCACTTAGGGATTAAACCATGAGGCCAATGGTGATTTACTTTTTAAAAATGTTTTAATGGTTGTGATATGAGGAAACTGAGGATGGACCAACAACATTGTAGTTACTACACAAGACTAACCTAAATGAAGAGGGAAAAGAAGGAAGCTTGTACAGAACAAAAATATAAAAAAACATGCATGCTGTTTGCAACAAGGCACTGAAGTAATACTGCAACAAAAAAATGGCAAATAAATGAACTCTTTGTCCTGAATACAAAGAGTTATGTTTGGGGCAAATCCAACACAACACATTACTGAGTACCACTCTTCATATTTTCAAGTGTAGTGGTGGCTGCATCATGTTATGGGTATGCTTGTCATCTGCAAGGACTAAGCAGTTTTTTGGGGGGATAAAAATAAACCTTTCAGCAAGACAATAACCTAAAACACAAGGCCAAATGCTTACCAAGACAACATGAAAGGTCCCTGAGTCGCATAGTTACAGTTTTGATTTAAAACGGCTTGAAAATCTATGGCAAGACTTGAAAATTATCAACAACTAATTTGACAGAGTTTGAAGAAGAATTTTTGAATAATGAGACGTATTGTACTATCTAGGTGTGCAAAGCTCTTAGAGACTTACCCAAGAAGACTCAGAGCTTTAATTGCTGCCAAAGGTGTTTCTAACATGTATTGACTCAGGGAGATCAATACTTATCTAATCAATATATTAATACTTATCTAATCAAGGTATATATATCAATACTTAACTAATCAAGATATATTAATGTTTTATTTTTCATACATTTTAAATCAATGTTAGAATTTTTCTTCCACTTTGACATTACAGAGTATTTTGTATAGATTGTTGATTTAAAAAAAAAAAGACAATTGAATCCATTTTAATCCCACTTTGTAACACAACAAAATGTTTAAAAAGTCAAGGGGTGTGAATTTAGGGACTATGGTGACGTTTGAAACACAGTCCAGTGTTCATGATCACCCACAACAATCTGTAGAAATGTACCTTGGAGGAAAGCAGACATATCTGTCATACTTGATTCCCTTTTCTAGAGAAATCAGTTTCATAATTTGCCTGTCCTCTGATGCAAATTTTTATGAGAATGAGATTCAATTACTTTTCAACAGCATTCTGCACAGCTCGGTAAATTCAACAAAATGAAACAAATTAGAATTCAGTCCAAAATGGATCTTAGAAACCACTGCATTCTCTTTACTGTCATCAGAGGAATCTGGTGGACAACTCACTCAGCCACAAAGTATAACAATAGAATGCGCTCTAAATTTTAGATAAAAGAAACGTGTTGCAGGATTACCATTGTTATTTTAGTTCACTTTGAGTGTGTTTGTGTGTTTTTGCCCCAGAGCAAAAAAAGCATTTTAGATTGATACTGCATTTCTGAGGTAGATTTAGTCAGCATTATGTCACTGTTTTCTATCAGATTATATTAAAATGATGTCTTAGATTTTTAATTATAAATGAGTAATGATTGTGTTATGTTACTATAACAAAAAAAAACTGTTATGTGACTATGCCATAAATATTGTATGCGCTGAATAGTTTAACTATGAAGAGACTCTAGAGCAGTGTTTCTCAATCCTGTTCCTGGAGACCCAAAGGGGTACACATTTTAATCCTGGGCCCGGGGACCAATAGGGGTAAACATTTTAATCCTGGTCCTGGGGACCCAAAGGGGAGAACATTTTAATCCTGGTCCCGAGGACCCAAAGGGGTACACATTTTAATCCTGTTTCTGGAGACCCAAAGGGGTAAACATTTTAATCCTGGTCCCGGGGACCCAAAGGGGTACACATTTTAATCCTGTTCCTGGAGACCCAAAGGGGTACACATTTTAATCCTGGTCCCGGGGACCCAAAGGAAAGGGGTGAATATGTTAATCCTGTTCCTGGGGACCCAAAGGGGTACACATTTTAATCCTGTTCCTGGAGACCCAAAGGGGTACACATTTTAATCCTGGTCCCGGGGACCCAAAGGGGTACACATTTTAATCCTGTTCCCGGGGACCCAAAGGGGATACACATTTTAATCCTGTTCCCGGGGACCCAAAGGGGTGAACATTTTAATCCTGTTCCTGGAGACACAAAGGGGTTAATATTTTAATCCTGTTCCTGGAGACACAAAGGGGTACACATTTGAATCCTGTTCCTTTTTTAGCACTAACTCCCCTGATTCAACTAAAGACTTGATGATGAGCTGAATCAAGTGGGTTAAGTACTAGGGCGTAAACGTTGGGGCCCTTGGACCAGGATTGGGAAACACTGCTTTAGTGGGTTAAGTACTAGGGCATAAACGTTGGGGCCCTAGGACCAGGATTGGGAAACACTGCTTTAGTGGGTTAAGTACTAGGGCATAAACGTTGGGGCCCTTGGACCAGGATTGGGAAACACTGCTTTAGAGACATTGCTGAACACACTAATTTGTTATGACAATAAAACTTGAATAACTGGCCACTGTAACATTTAATTAATGGATAGCATTGATTCTGGAAGGGGTCTCGTCCCTGATTAATAGATAGTATTGATAAAGGAACAGGAAATTCCTTTTCATAGGTTGCACCTCTGACACTCGGTCGTGTCACGCCATTGGTATGACCGTTCTCAAGTCGCCCTTCGCCATAGTGGTCCCCAAAACTCAATTCTTGATAAGCCCAGTTGTGGTGGCTGACCTCCTTTTGCGCTCAGTTTCCCCAGACTCCACCTGTGCCCAGCCTGACTCAGAGGAGGACCTCATCCAGCTACAACTCTCAGCTCTCCACAGCACAGTGTTGCTCAACAATCAGTCAACGACCCTATCTTCACAACCTTGCGGGAATATGCGGGAACAATTGTTGTGTTATTACTGTATGTTTTCCATCAGAAATCACTAGGTGATTTGGTTGTTCTATTTCCGTTGTATGTCAGATGCTGCCCGTTTAGATAAATGTCAGCCTCAACTGAGAACAAGTTGTGTTGTTTTCAAATATAACACCAGTCATTCTGAACGGAGGCTAATGACTGTTTAATCTAAATTACAGTATAGTGGCATGGAAATACGATGGCGATGAAAAAGAAGGAAAATGTACTTTAGACAAATGGCAATGTTGTCATTAGCTAGAAAAATTTGTTGAGTATAGTTAAAGCCCGGTAATCTCCCCTCAATCTTAGCTAGCTAGCTAACAATATACTGCATCTAAAGACAATCTGGTGATCTCCCCTCCATCTTAGCTAGCTAGCTAATGTTATACTGCATCTAAAGACAATCTGGTGATCTCCCCTCCATCTTAGCTAGCTAGCTAACAATATACTGCATCTAAAGACAATCTGGTGATCTCCCCTCCATCTTAGCTAGCTAGCTAATGTTATACTGCATCTAAAGACAATCTGGTGGTCTCCCCTCCATCTTAGCTAGCTAGCTAATGTTATTCTGCATCTAAAGACAATCTGGTAATCTCCCCTCCATCTTAGCTAGCTAGCTAACAATATACTGCATCTAAAGACAATCTGGTGGTCTCCCCTCCATCTTAGCTAGCTAGCTAATGTTATACTGCATCTAAAGACAATCTGGTGGTCTCCCCTCCATCTTAGCTAGCTAGCTAATGTTATACTGCATCCAATCTGGCGACATCAAAATGATGGCAAAAGGTTTTCCTACTAATTATTTTCCTTCCTTTTGTAATGTCGTTGTATTTCCAAGCCACTGTAATTCACTTTGAATTAAATCTTAATCAGCGCTCTTTGAAAATGCATTGAGTAGAATGCTCAGTAGGGCATCAGTCCTGAAAATAAACTTACATCCCATGAATACAACTGTCAGGAGAAAGGGGAGGCGAGAGAGGAGGAGGAGAAAGGGGAGGTGAGAGAGGAGGAGGAGAAAGGGGAGGTGAGAGAGGAGGAGGAGAAAGGGGAGGTGAGAGAGGAGGAGGAGAAAGGGGAGGTGAGAGAGGAGGAGGAGAAAGGGGAGATGAGAGAGGAGGAGGAGAAAGGGGAGGTGAGAAAGGAGGAGGAGAAAGGGGAGGTGAGAGAGGAGGAGGAGAAAGGGGAGGTGAGAGAGGAGGAGGAGAAAGGGGAGGTGAGAGAGGAGGAGGAGAAAGGGGAGGTGAGAGAGGAGGAGGAGAAAGGGGAGGCGAGAGAGGAGGAGGAGGAGAAAGGGGAGGTGAGAGAGGAGGAGGAGAAAGGGGAGATGAGAAAGGAGGAGGAGAAAGGGAGGCGAGAGGGAGGAGGAGAGGAGAAAGGGGAGGTGAGAGAGGAGAGAGGGGCGGTGAGAGAGGAGGAGGAGAAAGGGGAGGTGAGAGAGGAGGAGGAGAAAGGGGAGATGAGAGAGGAGGAGGAGAAAGGGGAGGTGAGAGAGGAGGAGGAGAAAGGGAGGCGAGAGAGAGGAGGAGGAGGAGAAAGGGGAGGTGAGAGAGGAGGAGGAGAAAGGGGAGATGAGAAAGGAGGAGGAGAAAGGGGAGGCGAGAGAGGAGGAGGAGAAAGGGGAGGTGAGAGAGGAGGAGGAGAAAGGGGAGGTGAGAGAGGAGGAGGAGAAAGGGGAGGTGAGAGAGGAGGAGGAGAAAGGGGAGATGAGAAAGGAGGAGGAGAAAGGGGAGGCGAGAGAGGAGGAGGAGAAAGGGGAGGTGAGAAACGAGGAGGAGAAAGGGGAGGTGAGAGAGGAGATAGGGGAGATGAGAAAGGAGGAGAAGGAGAAAGGAGGAGGAGGAGAAAGGGGAGGTGAGAGAGGGGAGAAAGGGGTGGTGAGAGAGGGGGAAAAGGAGGAGGAGGAGGAGGAGGAGGAGAAAGGGGAGGTGAGAGAAGAGAGAGGGGCGGTGAGAGAGGAGGAGGAGAAAGGGGAGGTGAGAGAGGAGGAGGAGAAAAGGTAGGTGAGAGAGGAGAATGGTTGACTGGCTACCCAAACTCCTTGCTCCAGCCAGCTGCTACGCCACGTCCACTGACGTTAATTGCTTATTCGCAATGAGTCTGGAACTGAGTACCTTCCTGATGATTTCTGGAACGCAAACACATTCTGATTGGTTCCAGAAACCGATGGGTAAGAGCCAGAACACACATGGTTAAAGCAGCGTTTTGAAAATGTGTCATTGGCTTTGATACTGTAATTGGTTAGAGATGATCCAATCGCTGATGACTGTTTTGTACACCCCTCATTTTGACATCAACACTAACGACTTCAATTATGTCAGTCTCAGACTGAAGTATGTAGGGGACACAGAGCAGCAGAAGAATTCAGTTTGAGTCCTCAGGCAAGGAGAAAGGGGAGGAGAAAGGGGAGGAGAAAGGGGAGGACAAAGGGGAGGAGAAAGGGGAGGACAAAGGGGAGGTGAGGAGAAAAGGGAGGAGAAAGGGGAGGTGAGGACAAAGGGGAGGTGAGGAGAAAGGGGAGGTGAGGAGAAAAGGGAGGAGAAAGAGGAGGTGAGGAGAAAGAGGAGGTGAGGAGAAAGGGGAGGAGAAAGGGAGGTGAGGAGAAAGGGGAGGAGAAAGGGGAGGTGAGGAGAAAGGGGAGGTGAGGAGAAAGAGGAGGTGAGGAGAAAGGGGAGGTGAGGAGAAAGGGGAGGTGAGGAGAAAGAGGAGGTGAGGAGAAAGGGGAGGTGAGGAGAAAGGGGAGGTGAGGAGAAGGGAGGTGAGGAGGAAAGGGAGTGAGGAGAAAGGGGAGGTGAGGAGAAAGGGAGGTGAGGAGAAAGAGGAGGTGAGGAGGAAAGGGGAGGTGAGGAGAAAGGGGAGGTGAGGAGAAAGAGGAGGTGAGGAGAAAGGGGAGGTGAGGAGAAAGGGAGGTGAGGAGAAAGGGGAGGTGAGAGAGAAAGGGGAGGTGAGGAGAAAGAGGAGGGGAGGAGAAAGGGGAGGTGAGGAGAAAGGGGAGGTGAGGAGAAAGAGGCGAGGTGAAGGAGAAAGGGAGGTGAGGAGAAGAGGACGGTGAGGAAGAAAGGTGAGGTGAGGAGAAAGGGAGGTGAGGAGAAGGGGAGGTTCTGAGGAGAAAGAGGAGGTGAGAGAAGAAAGGGAGGTGAGGAGAAAGGGTGAGGTGAGGGAAAGGGGACGGTGAGGAGAAAGGGGAGGTGTGGAGGAGAAAGAGGGAGGTGAGGAGAAAGGGAGGTGAGGAGAAAGGGAGGTGAGGGAGAAAGGGGAGGTGAGGAGAAAGGGGAGGTGAGGAGAAAGAGGAGGTGAGGAGAAAGGGGAGGTGAGGAGAAAGGGGAGGTGAGGAGAAAGGGGAGGTGAGGAGAAAGGGGAGGTGAGGAGAAAGGGGAGGTGAGGAGAAAGAGGAGGTGAGGAGAAAGGGGAGGTGAGGAGAAAGAGGAGGTGAGGAGAAAGGGGAGGTGAGGAGAAAGAGGAGGTGAGGAGAAAGAGGAGGTGAGGAGAAAGGGGAGGTGAGGAGAAAGAGGAGGTGAGGAGAAAGAGGAGTTGGGGAGAAAGGGGAGGTGAGGAGAAAGGGGAGGTGGGGAGAAAGAGGAGGTGAGGAGAAAGGGGAGGTGAGGAGAAAGGGGAGGTGAGGGAGGAAAGAGGAGGTGAGGAGAAAGGGGAGGTGAGGAGAAAGGGGAGGTGAGGAGAAAGGGGAGGAGAAAGGGGAGGTGAGGAGAAAGGGGAGGTGAGGAGAAAGAGGAGGTGAGGAGAAAGGGGAGGTGAGGAGAAAGGGGAGGAGAAAGGGGAGGTGATGAGAAAGGGGAGGTGAGGAGAAAGGGGAGGTGAGGAGAAAGGGGGGAGGAAAGGGGGAGGGGGGGGGAAAGGGGAGGGGGGAGGGAGAAAGAGGAGGTGAGGAGAAAGGGGGGGTGAGGAGAAAGAGGAGGTGAGGAGAAAGGGGAGGTGAGGAGAAAGAGGAGGGAGGAGAAAGGGAGGTGAGGAGAAGAGGAGGTGAGGAGAAAGAGGAGGTGAGGAGAAAGAGGAGGTGAGGAGAAAGGGGAGGTGAGGAGAAAGGGGAGGTGGGGAGAGAGGAGAGGGGAGGGAAAGAGGGTGAGGAGAAAGAGGAGGTGAGGAGAAAGGGGAGGTGGGGGAAAGAGGAGGTGAGGAGAAAGGGGAGGAGAAGGGGAGTGAGGAGAAAGGGGAGGTGAGGAGAAGAGGAGGGAGGAGAAGGGGAGTGGGGAGAAAGAGGGTGTGGAGGAGAAAGGGGAGGTGAGGAGAAAGAGGAGGGTGAGGAGAAAGGGGAGG
>NW_021822312.1:0-31213 GCF_901001165.1 Salmo trutta | reverse complement strand
GTGAGATCAGAAGAACAAGTGAAATAACCCTGGGGTCAGCTGGATGTGATGGTGAGATCAGAAGAACAAGTGAAATAACCCTGGGGTCAGCTGGATGTGATGGTGAGATCAGAAGAACAAGTGAAATAACCCTGGGGTCAGCTGGATGTGATGGTGGATCAGAAGAACAGTGAAATAACCCTGGGGTCAGCTGGATGTGATGGTGGATCAGAAGAACAAGTGAAATAACCCTGGGGTCAGCTGGATGTGATGGTGGATCAGAAGACAAGTGAAATAACCCTGGGGTCACTGGATGTGATGGTGAGATCAGAAGAACAAGTGAAATAACCCTGGGGTCAGCTGGATGTGATGGTGAGATCAGAAAGAACAAGTGAATAACCTGGGGTCAGCTGGATGTGATGGTGGATCAGAAGAACAAGTGAAATAACCCTGGGGTCAGCTGGATGTGATGTTGAGATCAGAAGAACAAGTGAAATAACCCTGGGGTCAGCTGGATGTGATGTGAGAGGAAGAGGGTAAGGAGAGGATAGGAGAGGAGAGGAGAGAGGAGAGGAGAGGAGAGGCACAGAGAAAAGTGCTCAGTCACGCCGGCACTAGCCAGGAGCAGAACCTTACTGTGCAAATTAACCTTGAGAGGCTGCACTGCAGGGAGGGAGGCAGACAGGAACAGAGGAAAAAAATAGTGGCATAGAAAGAACGGGACAAAAAAACAGAGAAAGAGGAACATTGCACAACATTTTAATACCTCAAGTCATTGCTGCAAAAAAACATTCTCAGTCAACTTACCTGTTAAAGTAAAACTAAATGATTTTAATGATAACCGGGTAGTGCTACTGACCTGCAGCGAAGCGGGCTTCCTGTTCTCCCTCAGTGAGGTCAGAGTAGTTGTTGAAGTCAGACTCCAGAGCTGCGGGGGTGTCAGTGGGCTTACACCAGCCCTTCCACTCTATCAGGTGGGCCACCTGCCCTGGGCCATGCATGTGGGCCTCGTCACATGGTCCTTCATCGCCTGGGAGATGCCTAGAGGTCAAAGATTAGAGGGTAAGTGTCACATACATGTAAAGTGTAAAGAGTATAGCAGCAGTCTTTGTTTTTTGTGTGTGTGTGTGTGTTGTGTGTGTGTGTGTTGTGTGGTGTGTGTGTGTGTGTGTGTGTGTGTGTGTGTGTGTGTGTGTGTGTGTGTGTGTGTGTGTGTGTGTGTGTGTGTGTGAGACAGGTGGCTCGTTACGTGTGGAACAGGACTGACTTTGACGCTGTGGACCCTGACACCACTGACTACCTTATGGGTAAATGATTGTAGTATTCTGTCAATTCTTCTGTGTATTCTGGAAAGCTGAGTATTTGAAGGTCACAGCAAACATTACTGCTGATTCTTACTGTATATCAATAGACAATAGACACTGTGTTTGTGAGCAATGCTCGTATTACCATGTAATGAAGATCTGGCTAACGCCGCAATCTCTTGAATGGTAAGTGCTCTTCTCGATTTTGGTAACATTTCAACGGTGTCGTCAACATTTACCTGTGAAGGAAAAAACAACCATTACTAAAGGAGGACTCATACACTACATGGATGATGACAAGCAGTGGAGGCTGTTATACAGATGTACTGTACATGCTACGACTACCAAGAAATCCTTTCAAACTGATCTAAAAGAGCACTCATGTTTTCAAGGTAGAGAAAACAAGTGTTTTCATTGTTTTTTACACACACACACACACACACACACACACATACACAAACACACAGCATTAATGATATGAAGGGCCATTGCAAGGATATTATGATGAAACTACAGAACAACCTCCATCCTCTCTACTCTCCTCCATTGGTCCTGGTATGTCCATCCTCTCTACTCTCATCCATTGGTCTGGTATGTCCATCCTCTCTACTCTCCTCCATTGGATCTGGTCTATCCATCCTCTACTCTCCTCCATTGGTCTTGTCTATCCATCCTCTACTCTCCTCCATTGGTCTGGTCTATCCATCCTCTACTCTCCTCCATTGGTCTGGTCTGTCCATCCTCTACTCTCCTCCATTGGTCTGGTATGTCCATCCTCTACTCTCCTCCATTGGTCTGGTCTATCCATCCTCTCTACTCTCCTCCATTGGTCTGGTCTATTCATCCTCTCTACTCTCCTCCATTGGTCTGGTCTATCCATCCTCTCTACTCTCCTCCATTGGTCTGGTCTATCCATCCTCTACTCTCCTCCATTGGTCTGGTCTATCCATCCTCTACTCTCCTCCATTGGTCTGGTCTATCCATCCTCTACTCTCCTCCATTGGTCTGGTCTATCCATCCTCTCTACTCTCCTCCATTGGTCTGGTCTATTCATCCTCTCTACTCTCCTCCATTGGTCTGGTCTATTCATCCTCTCTACTCTCCTCCATTGGTCTGGTCTATCCATCCTCTACTCTCCTCCATTGGTCTGGTCTATCCATCCTCTCTACTCTCCTCCATTGGTCTGGTCTATTCATCCTCTCTACTCTCCTCCATTGGTCTGGTCTATCCATCCTCTCTACTCTCCTCCATTGGTCTGGTCTATTCATCCTCTACTCTCCTCCATTGGCCTGGTCTATCCATCTCTACTCCTCCTGGGGTCACTCTCTCTCCTCCATTGGTCTGGTATGTCCATCCTCTACTCTCCTCCATTGGTCTGGTCTATCCATCCTCTACTCTCCTCCATTGGTCTGGTCTATCCATCCTCTACTCTCCTCCATTGGTCTGGTCTATCCATCCTCTACTCTCCTCCATTGGTCTGGTCTATCCATCCTCTACTCTCCTCCATTGGTCTGGTCTATCCATCCTCTCTACTCTCCTCCATTGGTCTGGTCTATCCATCCTCTCTACTCTCCTCCATTGGTCTGGTCTATCCATCCTCTCTACTCTCCTCCATTGGTCTGGTCTATCCATCCTCTACTCTCCTCCATTGGTCTGGTATGTCCATCCTCTACTCTCCTCCATTGGTCTGGTCTATCCATCCTCTACTCTCCTCCATTGGTCTGGTCTATCCATCCTCTCTACTCTCCTCCATTGGTCTGGTCTATCCATCCTCTACTCTCCTCCATTGGTCTGGTCTATCCATCCTCTACTCTCCTCCATTGGTCTGGTCTATCCATCCTCTCTACTCTCCTCCATTGGTCTGGTCTGTCCATCCTCTACTCTCCTCCATTGGTCTGGTCTATCCATCCTCTACTCTCCTCCATTGGTCTGGTCTATCCATCCTCTACTCTCCTCCATTGGTCTGGTATGTCCATCCTCTACTCTCCTCCATTGGTCTGGTCTGTTAACCCCCTCTACTCTCCTCCATTGGTCTGGTATGTCCATCCTCTCTACTCTCCTCCATTGGTCTGGTATGTCCATTCTCTTTACTCTCCTCCATTGGTCTGGTCTGTTAATCCCCTCTACTGCACTCCATTGGTCTGGTATGTCCATCCTCTCTACTCTCCTCCATTGGTCTGGTATGTCCATTCTCTCTACTCTCCTCCATTGGTCTGGTCTGTTAATCCTCTCTACTCTCCTCCATTGGTCTGGTATGTCCATCCTCTCTACTCTCCTCCATTGGTCTGGTCTGTTAATCCTCTCTACTCTCCTCCATTGGTCTGGTCTATCCATCCTCTACTCTCCTCCATTGGTCTGGTATGTGCATCCTCTCTACTCTATTGGTCTGGTATGTCCATCCTCTCTACTCTCCTCCATTGGTCTGGTCTGTTAATCCTCTCTACTCTACTCATTTGGTCTGGTCTGTCCATCCTCTCTACTCTCCTCCATTGGTCTGGTATGTCCATCCTCTCTACTCTCCTCCATTGTTCTGGTATGTCCATCCTCTCTACTCTACTCCATTGGTCTGGTATGTCCATCCTCTCTACTCTACTCCATTGGTCTGGTCTGTTAATCCTCTCTACTCTACTCCTTTGGTCTGGTCTGTTAATCCTCTCTACTCTCCTCCATTGGTCTGGTATGTCCATCCTCTCTACTCTCCTCCATTGGTCTGGTATGTCCATCCTCTCTACTCTCCTCCATTGGTCTGGTCTGTTAATCCTCTCTACTCTCCTCCATTGGTCTGGTATGTCCATCCTCTCTACTCTCCTCCATTGGTCTGGTCTGTTAATCCTCTCTACTCTCCTCCATTGGTCTGGTCTATCCATCCTCTACTCTTCTCCATTGGTCTGGTATGTGCATCCTCTCTACTCCATTGGTCTGGTATGTGCATCCTCTCTACTCCATTGGTCTGGTATGTGCATCCTCTCTACTCCATTGGTCTGGTATGTCCATCCTCTCTACTCTACTCTACTCCATTGGTCTGGTATGTCCATCCTCTCTACTCTACTCCATTGGTCTGGTCTGTTAATCCTCTCTACTCTACTCCATTGGTCTGGTCTCTTAATCCTCTCTACTCTACTCCTTTGGTCTGGTATGTCCATCCTCTCTACTCTACTCCATTGGTCTGGTCTGTTAATCCTCTCTACTCTACTCCATTGGTCTGGTCTGCCTATCCTGTAAAGTCACACCGCAAACATTGTATCTGGTGTTGACACGCGCTTTTGTTCACCATTGCTTTTTATAGCCTAGTTTGATCCACGTGTCTATAATGTAGACAGTGAGCTGATCCCACGTCAATCTACGTTTGTGCATAGTTAATTCATGAAGGTAGAATCATTAGCAGCAGAAGCAGAACGCAATGACAGTTTTTGGGGAGCTCTAAATACTGAAACGTTTTGAAACAGCCCTGAGACAGGGGCTCTGCGAGCTCAGATGTTCCCGCGCTGGCGATTATGTCTACCACTGAGAGGCGAGATAATCCTCTAGCCCCGCAGAGGAGAGACCAGAGCTTCTCCATCACTGTAGAAAATCTAGGGGATATGTCATGCCTTCGAGTTCCACATGACCCCAGGCGCCACTGAACATTACACCACCCTCCTCCCTCTTCACCCACCCACTCTCCCCTACTGAACGTTACACCACCCCTCCTCCCTCTTCACCCACCCACTCTCCCCTACTGAACGTTACACCACCCCTCCTCCCTCTTCACCCACTCTCCCCTACTGAACGTTACACCACCCATCCTCCCTCTTCACCCACTCTCCCCTACTGAACGTTACACCACCCCTCCTCCCTCTTCACCCACTCTCCCCTACTGAACGTTACACCACCCCTCCTCCCTCTTCACTTACTCTCCCCTACTGAACGTTACACCACCCCTCCTCCCTCTTCACCCCACTCACTCTCCCCTACTGAACGTTACACCACCCCTCCTCCCTCTTCACCCACTCACTCTCCCCTACTGAACGTTACACCACCCCTCCTCCCTCTTCACCCCACTCACTCTCCCCTACTGAACGTTACACCACCCCTCCTCCCTCTTCACCCACTCACTCTCCCCTACTGAACGTTACACCACCCCTCCTCCCTCTCCACTCACTCTCCCTACTAAACGTTACACCACCCCTCCTCCCACTCTCCCCTACTAAACGTTACACCACCCATCCTACCTCTTCACCCACCCACTCTCCCCTACTGAACGTTACACCACCCCTCCTCCCTCTTCACCCACTCTCCCCTACTGAACGTTACACCACCCCTCCTCCCACTCTCCCCTACTGAACGTTACACCACCCCTCCTCCCTCTTCACCCACTCTCCTCTACTGAACGTTACACCACCCCTCCTCCCTCTCCTCCCACTCTCCCCTACTGAACGTTACACCACCTCTCCTCCCTCTTCACCCACTCTCCCCTACTGAACATTACACCACCCCTCCTACCTCTTCACCCACTCTCCCCTACTGAACGTTACACCACCCTCCTCCCTCTTCACCCACTCTCCCCTACTGAACGTTACACCACCCCTCCTACCTCTTCACCCACTCTCCCCTACTGAACGTTACACCACCCATCCTCCCTCTTCACCCACTCTCCCCTACTGAACGTTAGACCACCCTCCTCCCTCTTCACCCACTCTCCCCTACTGAACGTTACACCACCCCTCCTCCCACTCTCCCCTACTGAACGTTACACCACCCCTCCTCCCTCTTCACCCACTCTCCCCTAATGAACGTTACACCACCCCTCCTACCTCTTCACCCCACTCTCCCCTACTGAACATTACACCACCCCTCTTCACCCACTCTCCCCTACTGAACGTTACACCACCCCTCCTCCCTCTTCACCCACTCTCCCCTACTGAACGTTACACCACCCTCCTCCCTCTTCACCCACTCTACCCCACTGAACGTTACACCACCCCTCCTCCCTCTTCACCCACTCTCCCCTACTGAACGTTACACCACCCCTCCTACCTCTCCACTCACTCTCCCCTACTGAACGTTACACCACCCCTCCGCCCTCTCCACCCACTCTCCCCTACTGAACGTTACACCACCCCTCCGCCCTCTCCACCCACTCTCCCCTACTGAACGTTACACCACCCCTCCTACCCCTTCACCCACTCTCCCCTACTGAACGTTACACCACCCCTCCTCCCTCTTCACCCACTTTCCCCTACTGAACGTTACACCACCCCTCCTCCCACTCTCCCCTACCCCTACTGCGGGTATGTGCTGAGCTCGCCTCCTCGCGACCCTATCCCGGTGTGCTTCGAAAACGGTTGCTGAACTTTCCACTAAAGGAGCATTGCTATAGCAACCGATCACCAGGGAGCTCTCATGATACGTGGATCTGTGATTGATAGATGACGTCACATGCACACGGATGGCCACGGTTGGTTTTTACTCCTAGTCTCAATGTAGCTTTACATTAATATGTTCCTCTGCAAGACTAACGCCTCAAATGCGTTCTATAGGTTTCAGAGGCGACACTGTCTACAAACAGATTCGACATCTATATTGCTTGTTGAACGTGGAGAGAGGACGAGCCGACACGCGTGCACCAGCGGAGCTTCTGTCTGGCAATGGGCACGCTGGCACGGCTCTGCGACAGTGCCTGAAGGGTCACCAAGCGGCAAACAATCATAATGGCCCTGGCCGTTCTATTCCAGCGCCGAGATATTCAATAGAGCCGTGTAGAGAGAAGAGAGGAGAGAGACGAGAGAGGAATATTTTGGCGGTGCTAATAATCTCCTCGTTACTGCAGCCACGCGCTGGCTCATTTCGACATGCAGATGGTGCGCGCTGATCGATACAATGAGATGAGACGGATTCATCATTAGTTTTGAGTGAATTATTCCAGCAACCTGCTAACTTCTATTTACTTCTCTATAGCCTGCATAAGACTGTCAATAGAGAGAGAGAGCATGGACTAAATGAGATAGGCATATAGAATCTGTGAGTCGGGTCATTGCATAATTGTTTCCACCTCTAGATAGGCCTATACCTGAAATTGTTTAGCTATTGCCTAATCAATTATGGCGGTCAGTAAATCATATAATATTCATAAATGGATTTTATATTGTAGATATGTGATAGTAGAGTAGTAGCCTGAGGGAACACGTAATGTGCTGTTAAAAGTATTGTGATAATATTTTAAATTGTATATAACTGCCTTAATGTTGCTGGACCCCAGGAACAGTAGCTGCTAATGGGGATCCTTAATAAATACAAATATAAATACATCGTTACAGAGAGCTACTTCGAAAAGAAAAAATGGAGGGGGGCAGCACCTGCTCAGGCTGAATCAAACCAACCCAATGTCAACGTGGCACTGCGGCCAACCACCGGGTACAACGCCAGTAAGTCAGATGTGCTGAAGCCTACACAGTAAATGAGACTGCAGCGGTGGCCACCGAGCCGCTGCCGACCCAGCCGTCCATCTCCCCTTAGTAGATCTGTTTCATTGCATTTAGGCCAAGGCAAAACGGCATTACATTCAGTGCCATTGAGATTCCCATTTGAAAGCTGCATTAGAAATTAATTGCTAATTACTTTGAATGACTTCATATAATAACTTCATATAATAATTAGAAAACTAACTGGTGAACATTTACTGAAATCCAAAATGGAGGAACCCAAAGCGGAATCACTCGTTAACGACTTGGACTGCTTAGTTAATTAGGTCATTATTAAACCAAAAAATGTTGCGAAAAGAATGTTCTGCTTCACATCGCGAATTTCTTTTGACTTCGAAGAGAACTCAATTCAGAGCTACGCTACTGTCCGTTTTGATTATCTGGGTGCCCCTGCGGTCTATTATGGGCGATCCCATTGCATTAGACAAAATATAAGCTACACATAAACGAGTAACACGGGGGTTTATGTAATATACTTCCAAATAGGCTACTGCGGTTAAAACATATAAACATATTGGTGATACAAATGCTCAGTTCAGAACTGCTGCTTTAGGCTGATGGAATATGATGTAAACCAGGGTCGCAACTTTGATTTTAGAAGTGGGGGGACCTCATTTTTTTTATTATCCAGTCAGATAAACACTCCAACCAGCCTACTAAGAGGCGTCCACATGGTCCTAAAGCGCACCGTTGCCTCGTTTTGTATCACATTCCAATGATAAAACTGGGGGGACAGAAATGCAATTTCAGAATGTGGGGGACATGTCCCCATCTCTAGTGAAAGTTGCACCCCTGATGTAAACGAACCCATTATAACAGCGATGAACAATGATGTTCCACCTCATGTAGCGCAGTATTGAGTAAACAGTATAGCCCTAATCAATAAGCATTCATCCAGTGAAAACATCTCCTGTGTTAGAGGGTCGCACTTGAATGCACAGTGTATGATAGCTGTAGCTGGACGGCAGGGCAAGGGGAATCGGAGGTGTCACGTCACTGTGTGTGAACCGAGCCAAAAAAAGGGTCAAACTGTGACAATCAGCACCTCGCAGTGGTCCAGTGTCCCTAGGGGCGCGTGGAGAATGAGTCTGTAAGCCAAGCAGATCCGGGTGTTTCCGAAGAGCGCCAGGTCAGACACTGAGTTTGCTTCGCTCCAGTCCACGCGCAAAGTAGGACCGTCGACTGCCACTGTCAAAGGGAGAGAACTTATAGGTGAACTGCAAATCACCATGCCAAGCATGCCTCGAGAGGGACTCTGGAGCCACTGCTGGGGCTAACCCAGAGGGAGCGTTTAGAATGCGTAACGGGCCATACGTGGTATCTCAATGTAGTGTCCCTTAGATAAGGCCGACTATTAACCCCAGTTAATACCAATTTAGAATAGTAACGCAAACAACAGGGTGCACTTGAATTGAAATACCACGGGGGGCTATCCGAGGGGGGCTGTCCTCGTGCACATCAACTTTGCAGTCATGCCACGTCATGCAGGCAAGGCGCTTATGTCGTTTGTATTTTTTTCAACACAGACTAAACTATAAGGAGGTCAGAGTAGAGGGGGCCAGTTATCATCCCTGCTAATCAAATAAAGCAGAGAATATAATATGCCATCTCTTTATGAAAATACACATTTTATTTTCCACCCAAACACCCCTCCACCTGGCTGCATGCACTTTAACCGCCCTCCATTATGAGTGCCAAGGCACTAACCAATAGGCACAAATGGAAAAAGACTATGGGCACGTCGTGCTCTAGCCAGCTCATATGGCACCACCCCTTCAGCCACCTTCCTCAGGCTGGAATTGGCACTGAACAAAACCTGATTGAACAACACTCCAGCGAAATAGACCGAATTGGCCTTGTTGTTTCATAGTACACAATCTCACACTCAATTCATGCAAATATGTACAAAACGTATTTCAGCAGATTTCGTGCGTTTTTGTGTCTTAATTCGTGTGAAAATACACACATTTTTGGGCGACATAATTCGTAGGAAAAGACACATTTTTGTGCGACTTCATTCATAGGAAAAAAACATTTTTGGGAGGGCAAACTTGGGAAAAATCGTTTTAAAGTTATTGGAGCAATGCATTTTGGGCAATGGTGTTCTACACTGCCTTTTTTGAGTCCCACATTTATTTATATAAAAAACAAACGTGTTAACTGCCCAATATTGTTAATCAACCCAGGTTGTCACCAAAATACTTATGATATAATAGTATCCTTATTTTTATTTATTTTTATTAATGTTGTTTTCTTTGCCTGTTTCCGCTAAATACTTTGGGATACTGATGCTATGTCCGATTTTATGAGGGTTACCAGATTGGACAAAAAAGAAATCAGTATATATTTTTTTGTGGTATCGATGAAGGTATTTCATTTGGGAATAGGGATACATTTTCATGATGGAAAATGTATTAATAATAAATATGGAGAAACAGAAGACCTGGTTTAAATTCCCCTGGTGCAACTGCCTGGTATTTGCACCTACAACAAGCCTGGATTATGATCAATTCATCCATATTAATGCAGTTAAACAGGTTCATGTAAAATAATGAATTATGTTGGTTTACATGTATTGCACTTCCAAGGCCGTTTCATGATGATTATTACGGTTGTGTCAATCATGTTATATACTGAAGCAATTGTAACAAAGCATATGCCAGCATTGTAGGACTACTGCCTCTGCCCAGAGACCTACTAGGCTTTCATGTCAACAGCCATTAGAGCTCACTTTGCCACATATGAGCCCTGGTTAGAGTCCCTGTTGCAGCTTTCACTTTCTTCTGCTACACTGGTGGCAGCGTTGGGATCACGTCCAGCTCACGTCTAGTTATGTGATCTAGTGGTGGGAAGCATTCTGTTTGTCAACATTCTGTTTGTCAACATTGTGTTGGGTGTAATTACATTGATATATCTAGTGAACAATGGATTAGCAACAATGGGCATGATGGATAGAAGTAGTTACTACAGGTGTGATCAAGCCTTACATCCAAATTGCCTGAAGCTGAATGGAAAGTGCTATGCCCTGACCAGTTATTCAGAAGAACATCCTCTGTGACTGTCTAATTTACAGAAGTTAACTTACCAGTGTGGACCCAAAACAAACACAAACACACATTTACAAACTACCTGTTTAAAGTCTTATTACAACCATGGTGTTCTGTTGTTACTGAAGCTTATATGTCAAATAACCTGACAATGATCCACATCATATGGGTAGACAGATAATGTAAGTGTGTTATGCAGCAAACACAACTATCCTTTTTTAAGGATGAAAACCAGTAATATGTTGGTCAATCCTGTTCTGATCTAATGAGATGGATGTGGGATTTTCTACGGCCTAGAATACAGGCCTTTCCCAGTCATGAAGGACGAAGCTAGGCCCCTCTTGATTCTCATTGGCGAAGCCTGAACTCAAGTTAGGGGTTATATGTCAGACTCTCCTATACCACTTTGCCCAACATGTTATACCCCAGAGGTTATAAATAACCCCTTTCTAAGGTGATAGAACTTGCATCATTATTATAGGGCTGTGAAACCCAGAGTCGAATGGCTTTAGACTGAGCATTTCTCACCATTCCTTTATGGATAGCAATTTCCATTTTATAACAGGTAGTGTCCATTTATTTACAGTAGTGTGTTGATTAATTATTGCTTTCTTCAGTGGAAATACATAATATCTATAAAAAATACCAAATATACCAAAAGCTGAATCAAGCAGAGATTTACAACTATTTAACCATGTTACGACTATTTAACTATGTTAATCATTACTGAAACATGCAAACTACAAACATTTAACCAGTTAAAGATAATAAATTCATGACAACTAGAAACAAATATTTTATTAAAAGTAATTCATAAAGTCAAAAGTTGGCTATAACATGAGTACAAACAATGTGAGTGTGTGTATATATCTTCTAAGTGTTTGTGTGTGTGTGTGTGTGTGTGTGTATTATAATTTCCCATCATAAAAATGTATCCCCATTCCCCAATCAAATAACTTAATCAATGCCACACAAAAAAAAAAATTAAAATCGTATTTTTTCTCCAATTTGGCAACCCTCATCAAATGTGACATAATCTTGTATAAAATGCATTATGAAAGAAATTGTGTAATGTAGGCTCCACTATTCTCTACTATTTTCCTATGAATGAAGTCGCAAAAATGTGTCTATTCACACAAATTAAGCCACACAAAAACCGCAAAAAATGCACGAAATCTGATTAAATACTTTTGTACATATTTGCACGAATTGAGTGTGAGATTGTGTTGTTCATAAACGCTTGCGTCATAACTTGGCAGAGTGGTGGTCCCTCTTAGGTCGTTTCCATCAGTTGTTCCAATACAAAAACGATAAATATTGTAGTTCATTCTATTTGTCAAATTTATCTCTGAAGGAGGGACCAAGGTTGCAAAGCAGAAGCACAGAAATACCAAAAGCTGAACACCCTACAGGTGTTTCAGCACTTGGACAGCTCCTACTCTACAGTGCACTGTGTGATCGCTGTTTTCAATTGATAGCTTGTGGAGCTGAGTGCAACATGACTAGATAATCAACTATGCAAGTGCCATTTAGTAGTATATTACAAAAACCAGTCTCTACTGGATATTTACTTTCAGTAATCAGAGTGTGTCTATATTGTCAAAACATAACTTCTCCTTTGCTCTCCTCTCAAGAAAACCGTTTCTAGTTACAGCATGTGAAAATAACAACTCTTTGCTCGATTAGTCGCCGGCACCCATCTCTGCTATTGAGGCCAATATAACTGACCTCATCACTCACGAGCTCAAGTTGCTCGCGCCAGGAGGATTCAATATCTGCCATTTAATTGGATGTGTTGAGATCAAATGCCTCCGGGTGTTTTGTATCTTGGAATCCATGGCTCGCTCGCTAATTAATGTATTGTTCAGAGGGGTTATGGATGCACGCGCTGTTTGGTAAATTAGATTCATGGAAGGGGCTTGGAAGGCGTTGGTTTGTCATTTGAGCCGCTGGCTCCCTTTTGATGTGTGTTGATTTCCTACCCTCACACACACAGATTGCTGTGGGGTAGACGAGCCATGCACTGCGCCCTCTGTTACCCCCTTGGATCACACAGAGACCCACACACCTCACTTCCTGTTTCTATGACGACGGAATGACTTGATGCGGAGGTCGTGTTGGTGAGAATTAGCAAACCAATAAACACAAATAGCCTACCGACCGGCACTACTGTCGATTTAAATGCCAATATTTACATGTCTAATACCTGCCAAGTAAACAAGGATTTTCACTTGCCTTTGGATTGACAAACCTTTTTTTAAATCACAGTAGTCTCCCCACAACACAAACATGTAGGCCCTAATGTAGCCTGATTATGTAAGACATAAAACAACAGATGAATCAATCAGTCAAAGGCAAACCCGCATCCCTATGTGATCATGTGTCATAGCAATCTCGAGGATTTTATAAAGGCTTAAGTCCCTGGTCCACAGAGCAGTGCAATGAAGACCAATCTGTAAAAAAAATTTAAAATATATAGCTAGGACAAAATAAAATAAAAACAGATTCAAAAGCCTATGCAGCCTAGAGAAACCCGTGGGGGGGGGTATGATTTGGAGCGTTGTAATCTTATAGGCCTGGCCTATGATTTTTGTCGATTGTTTTCGGCAAATTGAATTGTTTACAACGTCAGATTGTGAAACAGTTTCTCTGCACGCGTATCGAGAGCAAGCGGATCACCAGGAAATTAAAGGCTCGCGGACATCCGTCATCTGTGCATACATTTTGGATTTGCTCTAGGCTATATCTTTTATATTCCATGTATTCTTTTTTTCGCCACCTAGGCGTGGATATCAGTGTATTCTCGCTGTGCACCAAGGTGCCTCGCTCTCTGTCGTTGTCGTGGAAACAAAAGCTAGACCATGGCGGTGCGACTCCTGTCTTCCATGCTCACTGAAAGACTTAAGAGGAAATCAACATAATGATATCAAGGCCAGCTGCATTGTGATATAGTTATAATGGGCAAACAGGTGGGTCTTGTCTTGTAGCCTACAGCAACGACAGGTCTGTGTAGACTTACTGGGGTGACACTGATAGCCATGCACGGTACAGAACGCTACAAAGACAGAAAGCTTGAAGCAGCCCATCTAATTCAGTATTATGGACAGCAATATGATTATATTGACATGTTACAGTCCTGACAAGTGCTGATAGGCGGTCTGACGATGATAGCACAGTACCCTACAAGCCATAAGCATCATCAAGTGTCTGAAGGGCCGATGACTTGATAGGCAGTTAGAGGGTCTGGCTTCCAGATTTATAGGCATATCAAATAAATCATCCCTGGCTTGTTTATATTGCTAACAATATTGTATTTCGCTTGCTGTGGGTGATAAGCGACTGTGCGTGTGTGTGTGTGCGCGCGCATTACATGGATGCGTGCACTGATGGATGGATGTGGGGTGTGTGTGATTTATCGCTAGTGCAAGGCCCCATCAAATGAATCACGTTTCCAGGACCGAGCGAGGGAGATATCGGTGGGGAACACCAATGGAGAGGAGATGGGAAGGCACGTTGACTAGGCGGACAGACACAGACAGACAGGGGGATCTTGTAAACAACGAGCTGGAGAACAAGACAGCTGCGGCGTCAACCAAGGAAGCTTGTCTCTCATTCTACCCTGATGAAGACAGCTTGTCTGTCGAAACGTTGATTATTAGGTTATTACATTATTGCATCTGAGCTCCTAGAGTGTGCGGCTCTCCTTTTCTATCTTGTCTCTCGGGAACAGCAAATCAGTCTGTGGGCTATGTAGCTCATGCCCCAACACAGTGATATATTTAAATTATGCATTTCCGGATGAGGGTAGCCCCCTATTTCTTAAAAATGACTAATTACAGCTTAGTCAATTCAGCGATCTTATGATGTATGACGGCTATAGAGCCATGTCTGTGGGAAAAGCTCTTCGAATAGTCCGGATAACATGAAGACAGACAGCGTAGATAAGAGCAATATGCTGTCTTACCTTGCAGCTAAACTGGGTCAATGCAGTCAAAACCATTGTGCCGGTCAGAAGAGTATTGTCATTCAAACATAAAGCCTTTAGCTCCGCATCCTTCAACAGCAGAAAAATCACTTCATTCTCTCCTGCCGAGCGCGCTCACCAAAAAGCTATACGAGATCAGCTCTCGCGGCATCTCGATGCCAACACTCACCTCCTCATCCCCTCAGTGCTTTCCTGTTCTGAACTGATTTACTATTATAATCAGATTTCTGGTCTATCTAGAAATCTCTAAACTCAAAGATGAAAACAAAGTTTACAGTCCAGTTCAATAAACAAACAACTTATTGCACCTCTTAAATGTCCCGTGCACAGGCCTCCCCAATTCACACCATTCGTTGTATGCAAAAATCAGGCGGTATGGGACGTGCTTTTAGGATCAAAACAAAATTAAAGAACTCTTACCAACTGGCGTTTTGGAACCAATACAGCCGATTTTCGCTTCTCACACGAGTAGCCTAACCTACACCCGTTTTCCTTCTGCAACAAAAGACCTGAGCGTACCTTATAGATCTGAAGTCTCTCCTGTCTCTCCCCGGACTCTTCTCTGTGTTCCGCAACGATACGGCGTGCTGCTCACAACCCTCGAGTAACATCGAGGGCGGGGAAAAGTCCAACCCTTTCTTCCAAGTTTTCACTTGCTTTTTGTTAATGCTTGGTTGCTTGTGAGTTCTGTATTTTCTATATGGCTTCTGTGTAGTCTTTGCGCGGTTTTATCATTACAATATTCATATCCAGTGTATTCTATCTGCCTGTAGCCAAACCGTGCCCCTCTCTCCCTACGTCACTGAGGGAAGGATCGATGCTGGCGTTTCAGCTCCACGGCGGCTGGACAGCGCACGTCTGCTTGGGCTCTGAGGCGGCGGCAGCGGCACTGGCTACACGCTCCGCTGCTGGGGGTCCCCCTCGTTGTCACACTCTAGTGAAATCCACACACCAGCACGGCGTCGTCCCGCGTTCTTCGTGTAGCTCTAGCCTAGTAGCGGCATTCGGCCTTGGCTAGCAGAGGAGTTGCAGGTTGCATTGGTACAAAAATCCCACGCGAAAACGGTTTTATACACCAGGCCGAGCTTCCACCTCCCTTTTCGCTCTACTTGAAGTGGAAAGAGATCTGATTGGAGGATGTCACGGTATAAGGACCAGCCTATTTCATAAAGGGTGAGGGGCTAGAAGTGGAGAGAGAATTAACTCGGGATTGATGTTCTCAATTAAAAGTTGCATTTCTCAGCAGATGCGATTTCAGTGAGGGCCTCTGATAGCCCACTGAGATAACTTATTGCAATTTATTAAACTGAACGCATTGATCTAACTCAACTCCTGTGGGTAGGGTCTAGTTAAAGATGCAAGGCGTGATTAAAACGTTACAAGCATAGCTTTTAAAGATGAAAGCTTAAAATTGCCTTCCCTTCAAAATGCAACACTTAGGCATTTTCTGCAAAACGCAGTCTTTTCATGAAAGAATCCGGAATCAGGAGTACATTTAGGTTATTATCCTATTTGTGCCGACATCTTACGGACAAGAACCCCCCTACCCCTTCATTATTCAGTGTGTGAAAAGACAGTTCTACGGCCAGCCGGCATGTGGTAAAGATCGTACATTGACATGGTTAGGCTATCAATCAATCACATTTATTTATAAAGCCCTTTTTGCAACAGCAGTTGTCACAAAGTGCTTATACAGAAACCGTACCTAAAACCCCAGAGAGCAACGCAGATGTAGAAGCTCTTGGCTAGGAAAAACTCCCCAGAAAGGGCTTTATTGGGGCATATTGCTTAGCCTATAGAACCTACTTAGCCTTGCTTTATACTCGGCAACGGGATATACGTGCATTCGGAAAGAATTCAGACCCCTTGACTTTTTCCACATTGTGTTACTTTACAGCCTTATTCTAAAATTAAATAAAAAAATGTCCTCATCAATCTACACACAATACGCCATAATGATAAAGCAAAGGGTTTTTGTTGCAGATGTATTAAAAATAAAAAACATAAATACCTTATTTATATACAGTACCAGTCAAAAGTTTGGAGTGTGCAAAGCTGTCATCAAGGCAAAGGGTGGCTACTTTGAAGAATCTAAAATTTGAACACTTTTTTGGTTACTACTTCATACTTTTGATGTCTTCACTATTATTCTACAATGTAGAAAATAGTAAAAATAAAGAAAACCCTTGAATGAGTAGGTGTTTAAAAACTTTTGACTGGTAATGTTTGTATTCAGACCTTTTGCTATGAGACTAGAAATTGAGCTCAGGTGCATCCTGTTTCCATTGATCATCCTTGAGGTGGTTCTTCACCTTGATTGGAGTCCACCTGTGGTAAATTCAATTGATTGGACATTATTTGGGAAGGCACACACCTGTCTATATAAGGTCCCACAGTTGACAGTGCCTGGCAGAGCAAAAACCAAGCCATGAAGTCAAAGGAATTGTCCGTAGAGCTCCGAGACAGGATTGTGTCGAGGCACAGATCTGCGGAAGGGCACCAAAACATTTCTGCAGTTTTGAAGGTCCCCAAGAACACAGTGGCCTCCATCATTTTTAAAACCAAGACACTTCCTAGAGCTGGCCCGCCCGCCAAACTGAGCAATCAGGGGAGAAGGGCCTTGGTCAAAGACATGACCAAGCAGCCAATGGTCACTCTGACAGAGCTCCAGAGTTCCTCTGTGGAGAGGGGAGAACCTTCCAGAAGGACAACCATCTCTGCAGCACTCCACCAATCAGGCCTTTATGGTAGAGTGGCCAGACAGAAGCCACTCCTCAGTAAAAGGCACATGGCAGCCCAATTGGAGTTTGCCAAAAGGACTCTCAGACCACGAGAAACAAGATTCTCTGGTCTGATGAAGCAAAGATTGAACTCTTTGGCCTGAAAGCCAAGTGTCACATCTGGAGGAAACCTGGCACCATCCCTACAGTGAAGCATGGTGGTGGCAGCATCATGCTGTGGGGATGTTTTTCAGCGTCAGGGACTGGGAGACTAGTCAGGATTAAGGGAAAGATGAATGGAGCAAAGTACAGTGAGATCTTTGATGACAACCTGTTCCAGACCACTCAGGATCTCAGACTGGTGCAAAGGTCCACCTTCCAACAGGACAACGACCCTAAGCACACAGCCAAGACAGCGCAGCAGTGGCTTTGGGACAAGTCTCTGAATGTCCTTGAGTGGCCCAGCCAGAGCCTGGACTTGTACCCAATTGAACATCTCTGGAGAGACATGAAGATAGCTATGCAGCAACACTCCCCATCCAACCTGACAGAGCTTGAGAGGATCTGCAGAGAAGAATACGAGAAACTCCCCAAATACAGGTGTGCCAAGCTTGTAACGTCATACACAAGAAGACTCAAGTCTGTAATTGCTGCCAAAGGTGCTTCAACAAAGTTCTTAGTAAAGGGTCAGTTTTTTTATATAAATATATATACATTTGCAACCATTTCAAAGAACTGCTTTTGCTTTGTCATTATGGAGTACTGTGTGTATATTGATGAGGGGGACAAATTATTTTATACATATTAGAATAAGGCTGTAACGTGCAGCAACTACCAGGGATCTAATGGGGTGGAAAATACCAAGTAAAAGTAACAAAAATGCGTGGTGTTTCAATGGAAATGAGAAAATAACGCAGTGAGGCTCCATAACCTTCGAATCGGGACTATTTCAGGACCATGGACAGCGGTTAGCGTGAAGTAACAGGCCCACGCCATTTGTAAGGCCACAGTGATTTAATCAGGCCTGGCCTGAGTAATGAGGAAACTCCATATGTGGTACTATATTCTATTGGACAGAAGTATTGATGTGAGACGTCATGCATGGCAGGAAGGGAGGACACAGTAATGGTCTTTCGCTCCGTCTCTCTAATATAGGGCCTACTAATTTTATCTTCTTCCTCTCTCACACACATACACACCCTTTGCAGGGGCATTTAGAAAGCTTTGCTGGAGGGGGTCTAATAGACGAATCAGGATGACTAAAACAACAGCAGCAGGTACATGGCTGGCCTAATTAGGCATTGCGCTGTGTGGTCTACCTCTGCCCTTCTCGCCCTGCGAGCGAGGAAACATTTGGGGTCATTTACAAAAATCACTGACTCTAGCCAAGGGAAACGTATCTCAGAGTCACTATGGGCGGCCAATGCGATGCTGCTGCAGTTCAAATGTGGACCGGTGGGATTGAGCTAAGAGCTGCCAAAATAGGCCTACATACTCAGATTCCATCTGTGGCTAGCTAAAGTGCATTCAGGAAGTATTCAGACCCCTTGACTTTTTCCACATTTTGTTACGTGACAGCCTTATTCTGAAAATTGAAAAATCCTCATCAATCTACACACAATACCCCATTATGACAAAGTGAAAACAGGTTTTTGGAAATTTTAGCAAATCTATAAAAAAAAATAAAAAAAACAGAAATACCTTATTTAGATAAGTATTCAGACCTTTTGCTATGAGACTCGAAATTGAGCTCAGGTGCATCTTGTTTCCATTGATCATCCTTGATGTTTCTACAACTTGATTGGAGTCCACCTGTGGTAAATTCAAACCATGAGGTCGAAGAAATTGTCCGTAGAGCACCGAGACAGGATTGTGTTGAGGCACAGATCTGAGGAAGGGTACCAAAACATTTCTGCAGCATTGAAGGTCTCAAAGAACACAGTAGCCTCCATCATTCTTAAATGGAAGAAATTTGGAACCACCAAGACTCTTCCTAGAGCTGGCCACCCGGCCAAACTGAGCAATCAGGGGAGAAGGGCCTTGGTCAGAGAAGTGACCAAGAACCTGATGGTCACTCTGACAGAACTCCAGAGTTCCTCTGTGGCGAGGGGAGAACCTTCCAGAAAGACAACCATCTCTTTAGCACTCCACCAATCAGGCCTTTATGGTAGTGGCCAGATGGAAGCCACTCCTCAGTAAAAGGCACATGACAGCCCACTTGGAGTTTGCCAAAAGGCACCTAAAGACTCTCAGACCATGAGAAACAAAACTATCTGGTCTGATGAAACCAAGATTGAACTCTTTGGCCTGAATGCCAGGTGTCACGTCTGGAGGAAACCTGGCACCATCCCTACGGTGAAGCATGGTGGTGGCAGCATCATGCTGTGGGGATGTTTTTCAGTGGCAGGGACTGGGAGACTAGTCAGGATCGAGGCAAAGATGGAACGGAGCAAAGTACAGAGAGATCTTTGATGAAAACCTGCTCCAGAGTGCTCAGGACCTCAGACTGGGACGAAGGTTCACCTTCCAACAGGACAACGACCCTAAGCACACAGCCAAGACAACGCAGGAGTGGCTTTGGGACAAGTCTCTGAATGTTCTTGAGTGGCCCAGCCAGAGCCTGGACTTGTACCAATCGAACATCTCTGGAAAGACCTGAAAATAGCTATGCAGTGACGCTCCCCATCCAACCTGACAGAGCTTGAGAGGATCTGCAGAGAAAAATGCAAGGAACTCCCCAAATACAGGTGTGCCAGGCTTGTAGTGTCATATCCAAGAAGACTTGAGGCATTAATTGCTGCAAAAGGTGCTTCAACAAAGTACTTAGTAAAGGGTCTGAATACTTATGTAAATGTGAAATTTCAGTTTGCAAACATTTCACTTTTTTTTTTGCTTTGTCATTATGGGGTATTGTGTGTAGATTAATTAGGCTAAAGAACACTTTTAATCAATTTTAGAATAAGGCTTTAATGTAATACAATATGCCAAAGTAGGTCTATTCATATGATGAGATCACGGCTGTTCAGACCTACGCAGCAGATAGACAGACACACACTAAAAATAAAAGGTTGCTGAAGGAGCATTTAGGAGTTTTTGAAACTGTGGGGGAACCCCTAGAAGTTCTTCAGAGAACCCTTTAAAACCTCCATTAATGGTTCCACAAAGAATGTTTTTGTGTTCATATTTATTAGTAACAATCAGCAGCATCATTCCGGTGCACCGCGCAACATGCCTTCTCTCCACTCAGGTAACAATCAGCAAAAATAACAACAATAACACAATCTTTTAGTTGTCAGTGTTGATGTTAGAGGCAAAGCAGCAAAAAAAAGGTATCCTCCAAGTCCAATAGTCCTCTGGCATGTTGATGGCGTCTGTAGGTTATCCATAGCCAGAATGATTTTGCAGTGCATGGTGATCGAACAGGTGACTTTTGACAACGATTTTCATACCTTGTCCATAATGTAGATGCCTCTGGGATTTTCATTGAAGAGGCAAGGGAGGAGGAAGATGGCTGCTGTGACAGAGTCCTATAAGGTTTTAGAGAAACCATTCATTCAAATTATTTGTAGATGATACATGTGATCTGCATAACATTGAGACAAACCAATACCAATGATATATACCTTTGTGTGCCTCCTGGTCAGTACACCTGCAGACACATGCAAATAAGTGAGCCAGCCATTAAGTAATCTGCACCCAACGCAGATTTAACATATTCTTACATATTCTTACCTCTTTGTTGATTCCTATAAATTGAATTGGCCATTTTCAGAATTTCTAAAAAGGGAGAAAGTGTGACATGACACAGCTATTTGCATAAATATGAAAAGATCGATGGTATCATCATAAAAGGAGAAACCTTATCTTACATTTAGGAGATCTTTACATGTTTCAGTTAAGTGCCTGCACCTGCTGTCTTATCAAATTCAAATAAAACTGTTTAAGGTGGTCAGTTAGGTTCCTGAAAGAACCCCCAATAACTAAAGAGGTTCCTCGATTAACCCCACCTCCTATGGGGTTCTTGGAAGAACCTTTTGTGGCAATATTTCAGTGCCAAGAACCCTAAGGTTCTTCAGGGAACTTTGAGGACATTAGAAGGACCCTTGTTGAACCCCTCATTGTTTTAATGTAGAAGCTCATTGTGTTTTTCTCCTCTATACCCCTTTCATCGTCCTTTGATACCTATTGTCCTACCTGTCCAATACCATACACCCACCATTGCGCAATCTGTCTCGATTTCGCAACATTTCAAATTTGCAGCAACCTGAATATCACACACAACATGCCGCAGAGCTGCTTTCTTTGTGTTCTAGCGGCACCAAAAGGCGGTATTGTGTAACAACACCTGAGTGGAGAGAAGGCATGTTGCGCGGTGCACCGGAATGATGCTGCTTGAAGCCAGAGGCACAAGATAGATTTGCTTAGGCTATATTGCAAATCAATTAATAGCTCAAGGAACCAACTGACTATTGTAATAAGCTCAGTGAATTGGCAAGGCTTGGTTGAGATAGCAGGTGGATCATTACACTAGGAAAGGATGGCGTATAGACTTCACAAAACACACAAGAAGTCTACAGAATATTTCCATTGTGGTCCTCTTATTTGCTCGACAAGTAGCCTATGCAAATGGTGGATTATACAATTACACATAAGTACAACGGCAATAGTTTGAAGGGTGTCTACAACACAAGGAAATGACCTGATGCTTTAAAAAGAAGAGAAAATTGGGTGCAAGGAGGGTCCGGTCACTCGTAATACCCAAGCTGCAACAGCTGTACACAATAATTACAATGATCTGTCATTATGGGACAGAAATATGTGATCTTTAAATATTGTGCATTATTAATTAATTAATGGGCTGCTGTAGTAATGTCATCAAACACTTGCAGGCCTCGATCCTCAGATATTAGAATGGGAGATCAAACGGCTTTGGCCGCCAGGAGGGAACTAGTCATTCCCCAATCCTAATCCTTCTATGGTTTCCTCACACTGATAAGTAGGCCTATAGCATTTTTATCTGACAAACCAATGTGTTATTCTTGACTCAGAGCTGAAATGAAGACAAAGTTGGCAGAATGGTTATCTTCTAGTCCATATACTGTTTATTAGAAACAAATATATTATTTATTTAAATATAAACATATACAAATTAGGAGTATTGTCATCATTTACATAATTTGACAAAATAATTTTGGTACAGAGCACTTTTTTGTTGAAGAGGAGTAGCAAAACAAATGGACCTCTTTCATTCTGCCTTCATTCTCTCTTTCTCTCCCTCCCTCTTCTCCACCTCCACCGGACTCTCAGTGCAGCACGGCAGCCAGTAGGGCAGTAACCAGAGAGATGGAGGATACCTGGGATGGTGCACTGTTCCTGTCATCATCAGTAGTAGTGACGAGGATCCTCTGGGTATTGGTGTGTTGAGGTCTACTTTCACAGTGCCTGAGGTCCCGTCCCACACAGCCAGCGTAGGCCATGGCGTGGGCCAGGTAACTCTGCTCCTGGACCCCGTGGAAGAGGTGTGCCATGGGGCCGCGGGCCAGCACTGCCACATCTTCCCCACCATGGGTCTCAGTGTCCAGGGGCACCGCAGACAGCTGCACGTAGTCCTTCGACTCTGACCAAGGTGAATAAATATGTGAATATGGACTGGAGAGATAAATATTCTGCAGGAGTGATATTTATCAAGAAGGCCACAGGTGAAGGGAGGAGAGTACAGAGAGGAAAGCTACAGGTGAAGGGAGGAGAGTACAGAGAGGAAAGCTACAGGTGAAGGGAGGAGAGTACAGAGAGGAAAGCTACAGGTGAAGGGAGGAGAGTACAGAGAGGAAAGCTACAGGTGAAGGGAGGAGAGTACAGAGAGGAAAGCTACAGGTGAAGGGAGGAGAGTACAGAGAGGAAAGCTACAGGTGAAGGGAGGAGAGTACAGAGAGGAACGCTTTACAAGAACAGAACATAGTTTTGGTTTCTTACGTGTATCCACATTACGGATGTCAGGGCGCTTGTTGTCTACGACTTTGTATCCAGGGCCGTTTCCGTACATCAGAGTTGTGTAAGGCAGCATATCCTTCCCATACAGAGGAGATTTTCCTGTGAGAGAGACACACAGCCGGATGAATCACAATGTAAAGGTCTTACACACACACACACACACACACACACACACACACACACACACACAGTAAGAGAGGAGGAGCGTGTCCCAAGGGAGCTAGGGTTCGAGCAGGTTGTCTCCAGACAGATGAGATATTAGACTTTCCAGCCCCTACTGATGAACTGCTCAGTGTTTCACTACTGCATTAATCACCAAGACCTGGGAGGCTGGACCAGTGGGGGGCCACAGGGAGAGAGAGAGAGAGAGAGAGAGAGAGAGTGATGGATGGAGGGAGAGAGGGCTGAACAATGGGGAGCCACAGAGAGAGAGGGAGAGGCAGAGGGAGGGAGGAGAGGAGAGGGAGGGAGGCCTGAACGCTGGAGAGTCTCATAGAAGGAGCGATAGAGGGAGAGAGGCAGAAAGGGGAGGGAAAGAGGCAGAGAAGGGAGGGAGAGAGGGGCAGAGAAGGGAGGGAGAGAGGGGCAGAGAGGAGAGGGAGAGAGAGACAGAGAGGAGAGGGAGAGAGAGGCAGAGAGGGGAGGGAGAGAAAGGCAGAGAGGGGAGGGAGAGAGAGGTAGAGAGGGGAGGTAGAGAGAGGAAGAGAGGGGAGGTAGAGAGAGGCAGAGAGGGGAGGGAGGGAGAGGCAGAGAGGGGAGGTTAGGGAGTGATCTAAGCTGTTTGTTTTCCTCTGTAATTGCAGGGGAGAGGAAATGTCAAAGTGCCAGTAGCGTCTCCCAGACGGAGGCTGAGGCCGTCTAGTGGAGCACACCACCACCTCCTCTGATGTCATCACAGCTGTGAGGAGTGACACCTTGGGGAAGGGGGGTGCAGAGCAGGAAGGTGGGGGGAGAGGAGGCAGAATGAGGACGTCCTGTCCACAGAGGGGTGTGTGTGTAAAGGGGGGAGAGATTCTTACTGCTTCACTACATAAGAGCATTACTAAACTAATGCAACATGACTATTGGTAGTTTCATCAATTCAGCATGACCTGACCCAAACTTCTAATCATGGAACCAGCAAAAAAAAGTTGACCAAACATTCCTTTAACTATATAAACACTGTAGTGAAAAATCCCTATAATCACAATGATTACTAAAATAACCAACTCTAACTGTATGGGGAAAACATAAACCATAATCCATACAGAAAGTTGTTTCTGTGAGGTCGTTGCGTACCCAGAATGCTTTGCCCTCTAAAGGGGTATCCATTGAAGGTGAAGGCGTGGGAGTGGTCAGCTGTCACCAGGGTGAGAGTCTCCTCCTCATTGGTCAGCTCCAGGCCCTTGGCGACAGCATTGTCAAAGGCAACCGTCTCGTGCAACGCCATGGAGGCTCTGCTGGCATGGTGGCCCTGGTCGATACGTCCACCTGACACACATACAGGGAAAGAGACGGATGAAGTTACCCATAAACACTGATCTAAGCTCAGTATTTTGGTGTCATCTTTAATGATTTAAGGTTAAGATCGGGGGAAGGTAAACTGAACCTAGGTCTGTGTATAAAAGGGACAAGGAACCACTGGCTCCTGGTATTCAAATAAAAAGAACACTAATAACATTGGAGTAATGTTGAAATAAAGTTGAAATGACACTACTACAAGTGTTACTTAGCCAAGTAAAACCAACCTAGCTGCTGTTCTCTTATCAATGCAGTCAGAGAGGTGGAGAGGAGTGGGGCTAATATGTTGGGTTCCCAGGGAGCAGGAGGAGAGGGTACGGTGCACCATATGCCCAGCTCTATTTAAAGCCTGCTGCGATGTGTTATTTAAAACCCATTGTTGAAGATGCAAGACGCTCAACAGCACAATCAGGTCCAAGGGTGGTGCCTCAGATTGAAGGTAGGATGGATGAGGGCCTGGGCCCAAGAGCCACCGCTGTGGATCAGTAGTGTCCCGTATTAGGCCCCGCACCTCTCTGAGGGGTTGGGTTAAATGCGAAAGACACATTTCAGTTGAAGGCATTTAGTTGTACAACTGACGAGGTATCCCCCCCTTTTCAACATAATGCTCCCCCTCATCACACTGCGGAAAACACATGCAGGTACTACTGCAGTCTGCAGATACATGTAGTGTACTGCAGTCCCTAACCATCTTGCTGAGAGACACGCATCAGAACAGCAACTAACCAACCTCTGTATTGCCTCAGGATCCAGAAATACGGGTACACACACTTTGAAACCAATGCATGTTGGTGTTCAGTTATATAAGCAAGTGGTGTGATTATTCGATCAATAGATTGTATTTTAACAACAACCGTGCATCTATGTTAAGGAGGAACTTGTTGAGATTGGGTTGATGGATGGATTCATTGACTGACAGCTTGGTTAACCCTTTGCTCACCTTCTACCAGGAGGAAAATCCCTTGGGGTTTTTGCTGAGGATGCGAATGGCCTTTTCTGTGGTCTCAGCGATGGAAGGGTCCATGGTGGGGTCTCTCTCCACGTCGAAGCGCAGGTCTCCAGGCTCAAACAGGGCTGCAGAGAACAGGGTTGATCAGGTAAGAAAAGAAGGTTGTAGAACAGGAAGAGTGTACTCAATGCGCTTCAGCCCGTGTAAATGTGTGATAAAATGGGTCAGTATCAGCTTAGTCAATATTCACAATACATATATGTAGCCTAAGGAACAGGTAAGGCAGGATGAGGAACTCTATTCCAAAGTGAAAGAACCAAGGACACCCCAGTGTCTATTGATATACAGTAAGAATCAGCAGTAATGTTTGCTGTGACCTTCAAATACTCAGCTTTCCAGAATACACAGAAGAATTGACAGAATACTACAATCATTTACCCATAAGGTAGTCAGTGGTGTCAGGGTCCACAGCGTCAAAGTCAGTCCTGTTCCACACATAACGAGCCACCTGTCTCACAGACAGACAGACAGACAGACAGACAGACAGACAGACAGACAGACAGAAAGAAAGAAAGAAAGAAAGAAAGAAAGAAAGAAAGAAAGAGAGACAGACAGACAGACAGACAGACAGACAGACAGACAGACAGACAGACAGACAGACAGAAAGAAAGACAGAAAGAAAGAAAGAAAGAAAGAAAGAAAGAAAGAGAGAAAGAAAGAAAGAAAGAGAGAAAGACAAGAAAGAAAGAGAGAAAAGAAGAAAGAAAGAAAGAAAGAGGAGAAAGAAAGAAAGAAAGAAAGAAAGAAAGAACAGACAGACAGACAGACAGACAGACAGACAGACAGACAGACAGACAGACAGACAGACAGACAGAGACAGACAGACAGACAGACAGACAGACAGACAGACAGACAGACAGACAGACAGACAGACAGACAGACAGACAGAAAGACAGAAAGAAAGAAAGAAAGAAAGAAGAAAGAAAGAGAGAAAGAAAGAAAGAAAGAAAGAAAGAGAGAAAGAAAGAAAGAAAGAAAGAGAGAAAGAAAGAAAGAAAGAAAGAGAGAAAGAGAGAAAGAAAGAAAGAGAGAGGGGCAGTCTGAATACACGTCTTTGGGCAATTTGTTTCTGAATGTAACCAATGTTGTGTGTCAATTTTTTGTTCCATAGTTTTCTCTCTCTAACCTTTCCGACTTTCATCTTCTGCCAGTCAGAGATGAGATGGCGTCCGTCCTGTCTCTTGCCACTGAGGCCAGGTCTCGGGGGTACTCTGGGTCCCAGGTGCCCTTAGGGTCATGTACTTCCTCCCCCGCCGATGATCACCTGGAGACGGACACATCATTCATGTTCATGGTCAGGGTTGGTATTGAATAACAATAACAACTGAGGCAATCAGCTTGCCCTCAACCAGATTCACCACAGACTTGACCTTCAGACTTGACCTTCAGATTCAGACCTAATGACATTCTCTTTAGTCATAGTCTCAGGCTGGCCTTCATCAATGAACTACTGAATAACAATAAATCTCTGGGTCAATAGAGAAACAAGTTCATGAATAACAATAAACTCTCTGGGTCAATAGAGGTGCTGAGAGGTCATGAATAACAATAACTCTCTGGGTCAATAGAGAAACAGAGGTCCATGAATAACAATAACTCTCTGGGTCAATAAGGAGCTGAGAGGTCATGAATAACAATAACTCTCTGGGTCAATAGAGAAACAGAGGTCATGAATAACATAACTCTCTGGGTCAATAGAGAAACAGAGGTCCATGAATAACAATAACTCTCTGGGTCAATAGAGGAGCTGAGAGGTCATGAATAACAATAACTTCTCTGGGTCAATAGAGAAACAGAGTTCATGAATAACAATAACTCTCTGGGTCAATAGAGGAGCTGAGATGTCATGAATAACAATAACTCTCTGGGTCAATAGAGAAACAGAGGTCCATGAATAACAATAACTCTCTGGGTCAATAGAGGAGCTGAGATGTCATGAATAACAATAACTCTCTGGGTCAATAGAGAAACAGTGGCCATGAATAACAATAACTCTCTGGGTCAATAGAGAAACAGAGTTCATGAATAACAATAAATCTCTGGGTCAATAGAGAAACAGAGGACATGAATAACAATAACTCTCTGGGTCAATAGAGAAACAGAGGTCATGAATAACAATAACTCTCTGGGTCAATAGAGAAACAGAGGTCATGAATAACAATAACTCTCTAAGTCAATAGAGAAACAGAGGCCATGAATAACAATAACTCTCTGGGTCATAGAGAAACAGAGTTCATGAATAACAATAACTCTGATGGGGTCAACAGAGGGGTTTTGGCTGCTCACATCAATGTCAGTGTTGTTTAGGAGCTGAGAGGCATGTCTGTGCATCCTTCTTTCTTGGCAGAGGCGGGCATGTCTGCATCGCTGTACCACTTCCTGCTGGCACTGTGGGCATAGGTTGTGGCAGGAGTGCATGCTGGACCGCGTTGTCGTGACGATGCCAACGGATTTACCTAGGAGGGAATGAGGGAGGGAAGGAGGAAGAGTGTGAGGTGAGGAAGAGTGAGAGGTAAGGAAAAAAGGAGGGTGGGAGAGGAGGAAGTCAGAAAGGAAGGAGGGAGGGAGAGGGTCAGGGGAAGGTTTTCCGTCAAACCTTGTCCACTATCAAAATAATCCCCCTTGGTTTGAATACTTACTGTATATATAATGTGTGATATAGCCATGTGGCTGTGTTTTTGTGTCAGATATCCACATTATAGCGGCATTGAAATTTGAATATTTACAAGTAATTCATAGCAGGTAATTCATCAGTTTTACTGCTGCTGGAAGCACTTTCTATATTGTGCTCTCTATCAAACACACGGTTGCTTTATTCTCTCTCTCTGAAGGGACATCAGCCTCCTGTGTAAGGGTCAGGGCTGTGGAGCTGGGAGTTATGAAATATCTATTGTTGGTGATAAGGGAACATGATAACAGTCAAGGGTAACATTCTCCTGCCTCCATCAGCAGCTCAGTATTACACCAGGCCACAACACTTGATCACCAAAGAAACCAGAGGGCCCAGACTCCAGCCAACCAGCTACTGGTGGTCCTTATGGACTCAACTGAACATCTAGCCACTGTTATCTCTCTTGTGTTTATTAGTGTTTTGTATCGGTATCTAACACCCACCTGATTATATAACATGTCCAGGAAAAAACTCTGGACCCTAGTTATCGTCTGTAAGGTTTTCCTGGTAAGTCAACTGGATCAGGACAAACTCGGGGCCCTAGTGACGTGGGAAGTTGGACAGAGATATGGTTCCTACCAGCATCTTTGGCCCACTTGAGAATAGAGGTGACCTCGTTGCCCTTCTGGGTCTTGCAGATTCCATTGCGTGCGGCAGCGTTCACCCCGACCGTGTTCAGGTTGGTCTTAACACCACACAGGTAGGCTGTGGCTGTGGATGAACTGTCAGGGATCTGGAAGTCAACACTGTACGTCTGCACACAGACAGACAGTACATGCAGACATTAAGGGATAGAAAGGAATACACATGAATAAACTACACACCTGCATCTGGACATCAAACATCAATGCATAAGTACACATTGCACATATGTACGCATGAGCTTGCACCTCATACATACATCATTATACACATCAATACACAACAGACAATCTCTTCCTCTGAAAGAGGTAGCCATGGTTGCAGCTGCACATCAAACAAAGTGTAATCTCTGTGGGTATCTCTATGCATGTTAATGTATGTATTTGAAGCTTGTTGTTTGTTTGTGTACCTTGAGGAGGCCCGCATGGGGGAAAGTATCCATGGTCATCACTGTCTCCTCTCCAGACTGGTTGTGCATCTGGCCCTTGAGGATTCGAGCGTGCTGTGATGGTGGTAATGCCCATACCTTGGGGGGAATGGCACAGAGAAATAGGTCACACTGGGGTTGAACTGGACTGTAACTGGTGAATTAGAATAGGCTGGAAAAGGAGGTTTCGAATGAGTTTCACTCATTGTATTTGTTATGTAAGATTTGGGTACGTTTAATACACCACTGTGAGGTTTGGATGGTGATTGGTCACTCACCGTCACCCAGGAAGAGCATGATGTTTTTGGCCACATTGGTGTCAACTTCATGTTCAGCGCCGCCTGCAAAGCCTTGGCACCCTGGGCTCTCCAGAACTCTGGGTTCTCCTCCTCAACTGGGCCAGACACATACTTCTCAAAAACATACGTATCTAAAACACTAATAAAAACATACGTATCTAAAACACACTTATCTGAACTCCTCTAGCTCTCAAAACTTACACAGAGCAAACATTTCAGGAATATAAAAATGTTTTAACTTCTGTAATATTTGATATAATCTACTTTGAGAGAGTGTAATGTGTGTTGAGAGAGAGATCAGAGGGGGATAGAGATAAACACTATGAACTGTCTTTGGTCAGGCTCCATGAGACATGTAGTGACGACTATCATACTCCACTTGCCTGGTCTTTTATCTCCTTCAGCTAAAGAGACTGTAGATAGGAGGTAACAGTAACATACTGTAGATAGGAGGCTACAGTAAACATACTGTAGATAGGAGGCTACAGTAACATACTGTAGATAGGAGGCAACAGTAACATACTGTAGATAGGAGGCTACAGTAACATACTGTAGATAGGGAGGCAACAGTAACATACTGTAGATAGGGAGGCTACAGTAACATACTGTAAGATAGGAGGCTACAGGTAACATACATAAGTAGATAGGGAGGCAACAGTAACATACTGTAGATAGGAGGCTACAGTAACATACTGTAGATAGGAGGCTACAGTAACATACTGTAGATAGGAGGTAACAGTAACATACTGTAGATAGGAGGCTACAGTAACATACTGTAGATAGGAGGCTACAGTAACATACTGTAGATAGGAGGCTACAGTAACATACTGTAGATAGGAGGCTACAGTAACATACTGTAGATAGGAGGCTACAGTAACATACTGTAGATAGGAGGCTACAGTAACATACTGTAGATAGGAGGCTACAGTAACATACTGTAGATAGGAGGCTACAGTAACATACTGTAGATAGGAGGCTACAGTAACATACTGTAGATAGGAGGCTACAGTAACATACTATAGATAGGAGGCTACTGTAACATACTATAGATAGGAGGCTACTGTAACATACTGTAGATAGAAAGCTACAGTAACATACTATAGATAGGAGGCAACAGTAACATACTGTAGATAGGAGGACTGTAACATACTGTAGATAGGAGGCTACTGTAACATACT
>NW_021822311.1:0-31415 GCF_901001165.1 Salmo trutta | reverse complement strand
TGGTGTGCTTGTGTAACCGATGTGAAATGGCTAGCTAGTTAGTGGGGCTTTTGTGGAGCGATGGGTAACGATGCTTCAAGGGTGGCTGTTGTCGATGTGCGCAGAGGGTCCCTGGTTCGAGCCCAGGTAGGGGCGATTAGAGGGACGGAAGCTATACTGTTACATTGGTGCTATTGACCCGGATCACTGGTTGCTGCGGAAAAAGAGGAGGAGGTCAAAAGGGGGGTGAGTGTAACCGATGTGAAATGGTTAGCGGGGTGCGCGCTAATAGCGTTTCAATTGGTGACGTCACTCGCTCTGAGACCTTGAAGTAGTTGTTCCCCTTGCTCTGCAAAGGCCGCGGCTTTTGTGGAGCGATGGGTAACGATGCTTCGTGGGTGTCAGTTGTTGATGTGTGCAGAGGGTCCCTGGTTCGGGGCGAGGAGAGGGACGGAAGCTATACTGTTACACTTGGACCATGTTAGTTTGTTGGTGATGTGGACACCAAGGAACTTGAAGCTCTCAACCCGCTCCACTGCAGCCCATCCATGAGAATGGGGGCGTGCTCGGTCCTCTTTTTCCTGTAGTCCACAATCATCTCCTTTGTCTTGATCACGTTGAGGGCGAGGTTGTTGTCCTGGCACCCCATGGCCAGGTCTCTGACCTCCTCCCTATAGGCTGTCTCGTCGTTGTCGGTGATCAGACCTACCTCTGTTGTGTCATCGGCAAACTTAATGATGGTGTTGGAGTCATGCCTGGCCGTGCAGTCATGAGTGAACAGGAAGTACAGGGGGATTGAACACGCACCCCTGACGGGCCCCTGTGTTGAGGATCAGCGTGGCGGATGTGTTGTTACCTACCCTTACCACCTGGGGGCGGCCCATCAGGAAGTCCAGAATCCAGTTGCAGAGGGAGGTATTTAGTCCCAGGGTCCTTAGCTTACTGATGAGCTTTGAGGGCACTATGGTGTTGAACGCTGAGCTGTAGTCAATGAATAGCATTCTCACATAAGTGTTCATTTTGTCCTGGTGGGAAAGGGCAGTGTGGAGTGCAATAGCGATGCATCATTTGTGGATCTGTTGGGGCGGTATGCAAATTGGAGTGGGTCTCGTGTTTCTGGGATAATGGTGTTGATGTGAGCCGTGACCAGCCTTTCAAAGAACTTCATGGCTACAGACGTGAGTGCTACGGGGCGGTAGTCATTTAGGCAGGATACCTTCGCTTCCTTGGGCACAGGGACTATGGTGGTCTGCTTAAAACATGCTGGTATTATAGACTCGGACAGGGAGAGGTTGAAAATGTCAGTGAAGACACATGCCAGTTGGTCAGCACATGCTCGCAGTAAACGTCTTGGTAATCTGTCTGGCCCTGCGGCCTTGTGAATGTTGACCTGTTTAAAGGTCTTACTCACATCGGCTGCGGAGAACGTGATCACACAGTCTTCCGGAACAGCTGGTGCTCTCATGCATGTTTCAGTGTTGCCTCGAAGCAAGCATGGAAGTATCTGGTAGTCCTGTATTGACACTTTGCCTGTTTGATGGTTTGTCAGAGGGCACAGCAGGATTTCTTCTAAGCTTCCGGGTTAGATTCCCGCTCCTTGAAAGCGGCAGCTCTAGCCTTTAGCTCAGTGTGGATGTTGCCTGTAATCCATGGCTTCTGGTTGGTGTATGTACGTACGGTCACTGTGGGGACGACGTCATCGATGCACTTCTTGATGAAGCCAGTGACAGATGTGATATACTCCTCAATGCCATCAGAGGAATCCTGGAACATCTTCCAGTCTGTGCTAGCAAAACAGTCCTGTAGCTTAGCCTCTGCTTCATCTGACCACTTTTTTATAGACTGAGTCCCTGGTACTTCCTGCTTTGATTTTTGCTTGTAAGCAGGCATCAGGAGGATAGAATTATGGTCAGATTTGCCAAATGGAGGGTGAGGGAGAGCTTTGTACGTGTCTCTGTGTGTGGAGTAAAGGTGGTCTAGAGTTTTTTCCATCTGGTTGCACATTTAGCATGCTGATAGATATTTGGTTAAACGGATTTAAGTCTTCCTGCATTAAAGTCCCCGGCTACTAGGAGCGCTGCCTCTGGGTGAGAGGCACTCCTGTTTGTTTATGGCGGAATACAGCTCATTCAATGCTGTCTTAGTGCCAGCCTCAGTCTGTGGTGGTATGTAAACAGCTCCGAAACTACAGATGAAAACTCTCTAGGTAGATAGTGTGGTCTACAGCTTATCATGAGATACTCTACCTCAGGCGAGCAATAGCTAGAAACTTCCTTAGATATCGTGCACCAGTTGTTATTTACAAAAATACATAGTCCGCGTCGGGCTCGTCAGACTCGTTAAATTAAAAAAAAGGATTCTGTCAGTCCGTGGTGAGTAATCGCAGTCCTGATGTCTAGAAGTTATTTTTCGGTCATAACAGACGGTAGCAGCAACATTATGTACAAAATAAGTTTCAAAAAAAAAAATTGGTTACAAACAACGCAAATAAACGAAGAAGAAAAACACAATCGGTTGGGGATACGTAAAACGTTAGCCTTCTTCTCCAGCGACATGGTTACAGAAATCTCTTTCAATTGTTGCTTATGCTTGGCTCTATTTCTCTATTTCCCTTGATAAAAACTCTGTTAGGGCTATTCCAGGTGTAGAAAAGACAGGACACAGTGTTCCCAGAGTCGGCCAGCCAGGCAAAGAGCAGTGCAGTGGACTCAGGTGGGCTTGGATGAAATGTACTGGAAAGGCAGAGAACATTCTCTCTCTCTTTGAGTCAAAACAGCCACACACTGCCATTTGCTAAATAGACGAAGGACATGAATCTCTCGCTCTCTCCATCTCCCTAGATCCCCAATCGCTGTCTCCTCTCTGATTGTTCCCTCTCTCTCTCTCTCTTCCTCTCTCTCTTCTCTCACTCTCATCTTTCACTCTCTCTCTTCTCTCTCTTTCCCATCTCTTCTTCTCTATTTCTCCCCCTTGTATAACACCATTGTTCTCATTTACTAATCTTCATTTCTGTCTCCTCCCTCTCTTCTCTCACTCTCTCACCCCCCTCAATCTCTATCTCTCCATCCCCTCCCTCTCTCTTTAACAACCCATATTGTGACACTGACACTGTCATTTATCAATTTAGCTAACACTGTCTGGGGTATAACACTCAGACTTGCAGCCCAAATGGCACCCTATTCCCTATATAGTACACTACTTTTGACCAGAATCCGATGGGCCCTATTCAAAAAGTAGTTTACTACATAGTGAACCCACTCTGTGCATAATAAATACCATCACCACCCTAGTAAACAGTTTCCTGTAAAACCTCATCCTGTTAACGACATATACGGTTTCCTGTAAAACCTCATCCCGTTAACGACATATACGGTTTCCTGTAAAACCTCATCCTGTTAACGACATATACAGTTTCCTGTAAAACCTCATCCTGTTAACGACATATACAGTTTCCTGTAAAACCTCATCCCGTTAACGACATATACGGTTTCCTGTAAAACCTCATCCTGTTAACGACATATACAGTTTCCTGTAAAATCTCATCCCGTTAACGACATAAACAGTTTCCTGTACAACCTCATCCCGTTAACGACATAAACGGTTTCCTGTAAAACCTCATCCCGTTAACGACATAAATGGTTTCCTGTAAAACCTCATCCCGTTAACGACATAAACGGTTTCCTGTAAAACCTCATCCTGTTAACGACATAAACGGTTTCCTATAAAACCTCATCCTGTTAACGACATAAACGGTTTCCTGTAAAACCTCATCCTGTTAACGACATAAACGGTTTCCTGTAAAACCTCATCCTGTTAACGACATATACGGTTTCCTGTAAAACCTCATCCCGTTAACGACATAAACGGTTTCCTGTAAAACCTCATCCCGTTAACGACATAAACGGTTTCCTGTAAAACCTCATCCCGTTAACGACACATGGTAATACCAGTGTATACATCTTGTTTGTTTCAACATATGTATTTGGATACGATACATAAAGGAGAGAAAAGAGCAACAGTAGTTAACCTAGTGTTTTCTGACACCATACTGCCATCCAGAGTTGTACCTGATGACAATTATGATATGAATACTGCCCCCAGGTGGTGGCAGTAGAGTACTACAGCAGTTCACATCGTCTCACTAGGCTTCTGTCTGAGGTCGAGACCGTGGGAACAAACAGCCTCCTAAATGTACATAGACATGAATGTCTCCTCCTCTCTATTATGACAAAATGAAGGTTCAACCTATTGAGCAGGGTTTCCCCCAAAAAAAAACTCAGTCATGGGAATCCTCCTGGGTGAAAGCTTTGATTATTTGAATCAGCTGTGTAGTGCTAGGTGAAAAAACCCGAAATGTTCACCCAGTGGGACCGAGGTTGGGAAACTAGACATAGAAGAAGTCTTTAGAGAACCTGTCAGCAAAGCATTCTACTCCCTAACTTGTCGCCTATGGCGGAGAATGCATACGGAGACATTTTGTTGAATTTTGCAGTGGCTATTAAAATGCAAGGCCATTAAAAGCTTAATGACCTCTGGTTTCAACAGAGAGAACATTAAAGTCCATGATCACCATACTAGTTACATTACTGGGTGGTTATTACTGCCACCCCTCTGTTCATGCATCATACTGGTTTATACTACTGGGTGATTATTACTGCCACCCCTCTGTTTATGCATCATACTGGTTTATACTACTGGGTGGTTATTACTGCCACCCCTCTGTTCATGCATCATACTGGTTTATAGTACTGGGTGGTTATTACTGCCACCCCTCTGTTCATGCATCATACTGGTTTATACTACTGGGTGATTATTACTGCCACCCCTCTGTTTATGCATCATACTGGTTTATACTACTGGGTGGTTTTTACTGCCACCCCTCTGTTCATGCATCATACTGGTTTATAGTACTGGGTGATGTATAGTACTGGGTGGTTAATACTACTGGGTGGTTATTACTACTGGGTGGTTATTACTACTGGGTGGTTATTACTACTGGGTGGTTAATACTACTGGGTGGTTAATACTACTGGGTGGTTTATACTACTGGGTGGTTATTACTACTGGGTGGTTAATACTACTGGGTGGTTATTACTACTGGGTGGTTATTACTACTGGGTGGTTATTACTACTGGGTGGTTAATACTACTGGGTGGTTATTACTACTGGGTGGTTAATACTACTGGGTGGTTATTACTGGGTGGTTAATACTACTGGGTGGTTTATACTACTGGGTGGTTATTACTACTGGGTGGTTAATACTACTGGGTGGTTATTACTACTGGGTGGTTATTACTACTGGGTGGTTAATACTACTGGGTGGTTATTACTACTGGGTGGTTTATACTACTGGGTGATGTATAGTACTGGGTGGTTAATACTACTGGGTGGTTATTACTACTGGGTGGTTATTACTACTGGGTGGTTATTACTACTGGGTGGTTAATACTACTGGGTGGTTAATACTACTGGGTGGTTAATACTACTGGGTGGTTATTACTACTGGGTGGTTATTACTACTGGGTGGTTAATACTACTGGGTGGTTATTACTACTGGGTGGTTAATACTACTGGGTGGTTATTACTGGGTGGTTAATACTACTGGGTGGTTTATACTACTGGGTGGTTATTACTACTGGGTGGTTAATACTACTGGGTGGTTATTACTACTGGGTGGTTATTACTACTGGGTGGTTAATACTACTGGGTGGTTATTACTACTGGGTGGTTTATACTACTGGGTGATGTATAGTACTGGGTGGTTAATACTACTGGGTGGTTATTACTACTGGGTGGTTATTACTACTGGGTGATGTATACATGCTACGTGCACTACTTCACTCTCGGGTCTTGACATGAAAAATCCAATGTCGCCACAAAGCGATAGTCTCTCTAGACAGACGGTTTGCTTCCGGCAGTGTAACATAAACTCCAGTTTAACACCACAGAGGTTCAACATTGCAAGACTTCCGGGAAACCTTGCCAAACAGACCAATCAGAGCCGGCCAGGGGTTTGGTGTTTGAGAAGTCAATGAGAGAAGGGAAATATTCTTCCTTAGTTGTTAGATTTTCTCGCAAATTAAAGACACAAGCTACATTTGAACTTAAGTAGGTGAACGTGTTTTTTACTCCAATCTTGTGAAATTGATAAACTGACACGTTTTCATTTTACGTCAAAAAACAACTTCATGTGGAAGGAGTGCCTTTGATTTGACGTCCTTCAGTTCAGCGCGAGACGACCGTTATACCAGATGACGTGTTTCTGCACAGGAGCTTAGCTAGCCGACGTCGCCAGGACATCGACCTACAAGTGTGATCTGAGATTTTATTGGAGAGGCAGTTTCTACCCATCTTCATACTGTACTGCAGTGGCGACCCGTCATTCAGGGAAGATGGGGCAGAGTTAGATATTTGTTTTTGTGTGTGCCTGTTTTGCATGTTATTTTGTCATTAATACATGTCACATATCAGTTTGCAAACAATGTAAAAAAAATTATTATAATAATTGAGTCAATAAAGCTGTTTGTTTTCTTGAGTAAGACAGCTCCAAAATGCAGGAGTTTCAGCCTAGCCCAGTGCTTTCTGAGGTGGTGGGCCAGCCAGCGGAAAATGCAGTGTAGCAGTTGGTAATGTTCTCTAGTTGCACCGTGATTGGCTCAATGTTCTGTCACTTATAGGGACACTACGTCACCGGAAAATCTATGGGGAGAACTCTCAAATTCAAGCCCCTTAGGTGCTGCCATAGATTTACATTAGAAGTGCCCATCCAAGAAGGCTCAAGGTAATTGGCCACAGATAAAATTGGCCACGCCAAATCACATTATGTCTACCGTAGCTTCGATTGGACAGATCATGTCAACATCATACTTTCAAAATCTTAGCTAGCAAGCTAGACAAGCAGTCATCATCATGAATCAAGTCGGACAATCTACTGGCAAATCCTTTTCAATCCTTATAGATAAAACGTATCGGTGCTCACAGGCCATTGGACATAAACATTACACAACAAGTTGGAATTTGCAAATTCAACAATGAGTGGTCTGGAAGGAATCAGTGCCTAACTGCAAGCATTACAAAGCAATCACTAGCCTGCTATTCAGTGGAGTGGGTGTGGGGTCCAAGTCTGGGTTTAAGAGCCTCTTTTCCAAGCTTAACAGGATAAACAATCAACATTAGCCATGCTGTCAATCCAGCATGACTTCTGCCGCATTCAAAACAACTGGAAACTTGGAACTTTGGAACTTTGGAACTTTGGAACTTTGGATCTTTGGAACTTTGGATCTTTGGAACTTTGGAACTTTGGAACTTTGGAACTTTGGAACTTTGGATCTTTGGAACTTTGGAACTTTGGAACTTTGGATCTTTGGATCTTTGGAAATCTCAGACTTCAGTGAGTTAAAGACAACTGGGTACTAAAAAAAATCAATAAAAATGTTGAACAGTCATCCAACTGGGAGTTCCAACTGGGAACTCAGGTCTCTTTCTAGACCTGAACCTCACTGACATGGTCCAACCTTTTCTGAGTTCCTGATTGTCTTTAAAGCACCATAAATTCAGAGAATGCAAGACTTTGATGAAAAAGTTTGATGACAAAAGTTGCCCACAAGAAGGACCGCTGCGCCACCTTCCTGTTCAAGTGAGCACAGCACAACAAGGTGAGTCCAGAAATGTCTTGTATGCTGCTGCATAAATGATGTAATATGCCAGGGAGATACAGTGCCTTCGGAAAGTATTCAGACCACATGACTGTTTACACATTTTGTTACGCTACAGCCTTATTCTAAAATGGATTAAATCATGTTTTTTTACTCATCAATCTACACACAATACCCCATAATGACATCACAATACCCCATAATGACATCACAATACCCCATAATGACATCACAATACACCATAATGACAAAGCGAAAAGTTTTTTTTTCCAAATGTATTAAAAATGAAAATGTAAAATACCTTATTTACCTAAGTATTCAGACCCTTTGCTATGAGACTCGAAATTGAGCTCAGCTGCATCCTGTTTCTATTGATCATCCTTGAGATGTTTCTACAACTTGGAGTCCACCTGTGGTACAGTAAATTCAATTGAATGGACATGATTTGTGCCTTTCCAAATCATGTCCAATCCGTTGAATTTACCACAGGTGGACTCCAGTCAAGTTGTAGAAACATCTCAAAGATGATATATATGGTTCCACAGTTGACAGTGCATGTCAGGGCAAAAACCAAGCCATGTCAAACTGAGCAATTGGGGGAGAAGGGCCTTGGTCAGGGAGGTGACCAAGAACCTGATGGTCAATCTGACAGAGCACTAATCACTGCCAAAGGTGATTGAACAAAGTACTGAGGAAAAGGTCTGAATACTTATGTAAATGTGATATTTCAGTATTTTTTGTATAATTCTTTTGTTAACATTTCTACAGACCTGTTTTTGCTTTGTCATTATGGGGTATTGTGATGTACTTATGGGGTATTGTGATGTCATTATGGGGTATTGTGATGTCATTATGGGGTATTGTGTGTAGATTGATGTGGGGGAAAACAAATTAAGCCATTTTAGAATAAGGCTGTAAAGTAACAACATTTTGAAAAAGTCAAGGGGTCTGAATACTTTTCGAATGCACTTTATGTATACTGTAGTTAAGAAAAAACTAAGTGTATGTGTATAGTAAGCTGTTAGTAGCCCATGTGCCTCACCCTATTAATTCGGTCCCTTTCCCCCTCATAACTTAGCCTACTGTTCTGACTTGGTGGTGCACATGTAGTCTATAGCCTGTTCTAGAGAAATTTACAACATCAAATATTGTAAGAGCTTTCATTGTCTGCTTATATGCCCCCTTTATTTATCCTACGGTTCTGACTTAGTGTACAGGGAGAATACTGTAAGGACGACCCATGTTCTGAATTCTGTTGCTGTACATTTCAAAAGTGCTGGACAAATAGTTATATTGACTACGTCCGTCCTAGCTCGCTCATTAATATCTTAATCGAAATTACAGATTGCCTCTTATCCACTTATCTTATCCACTTGTAGTCCCTTATGCCCTTACGCCATAGTTTGTACATCTCAACTGTCAGTAGAAACCACATTTGTTTAAGCGAGTCAGCAATATCAGCTATGCTTTCTTAAAAGGCTGTAAATGAGGCTGAATGAACTGTTTCCTGCCAGATAAGGCTCCACTGATAACCAGGTAAGGATTCACTCCATGGTGCTGGAAAGAAAGCTCTGCTGTTGGGACAGCTTTATGTAGGCCCTAACAGTTTACGGGCACCGTTGGCACCGTTATAGTGCAATTCATGTATTGTTAAGTGTTGTGTTGTGTAGTGACTTTGCTGGCATGCCTACCAATTGTTTTGTTTTTTCATTGGCCCCAGCAAGATTTAAATACTAAACTCACCACTGCTATACTGTCACAGAATGACTGATAGCTGTGCTGATACCCATAGCATTTTTAGCTTTAAATTATATCTGCATTTTCTCATAGACATCTTTCCTTGAACAGCCTGACCTCTATACAATCTGTATTATTGTCGATCACACACAGTTGGGCATTTGAGGTTGTCATGACGACGGTAGAAAACATTTACAGCTCAACACTGCCACCATGTGGTGGACTTAAACAGTGGTACATCTATCAAATTGTTTGGGCAGGTAAAATAAATGTTACTTCACGTTAGACTTAAAAATCTAAATAATGTTACAGTTGAAATGTTGGAAAATGGTCTCACCTGTATAATGTCTGTCATCTTCAAACGGAGACATGGAGGAAGAAAGAAACAGAGAACTGTGTTACTTTCTATTCACACAACAAATAGTGGATATAGTGCTACTTTATATCTTAGTGTAAACAGATCTATACACTACAGATCTATACACTACAGATCTATACACTACAGATCTATACACTAGACTTATACACTAACAGAGTTATACACTACAGAGTTATACACTACAGAGTTATACACTACAGAGTTATTCACTACAGAGTTATTCACTACAGAGTTATACACTACAGTTATACACTACAGAGTTATACACTACAGAGTTATACACTACAGAGATATACACTACAGAGTTATACACTACAGTTATACACTACAGAGTTATACACTAACAGAGTTATACACTACAGAGTTATACACTAACAGAGTTATACACTACAGAGTTATACACTACAGAGTTATACACTACAGTTATACACTACAGAGTTATACACTAACAGAGTTATACACTACAGTTATACACTACAGAGTTATACACTACAGAGTTATACACTACAGAGTTATACACTAACAGAGTTATACACTACAGTTATACACTACAGAGTTATACACTAACAGAGTTATACACTAACAGAGTTATACACTACAGAGTTATACACTAACAGAGTTATACACTACAGTTATACACTACAGTTATACACTACAGAGTTAAACACTACAGAGTTATACACTACAGAGTTATACACTACAGAGTTATACACTAACAGAGTTATACACTACAGAGTTAATCCAGTTGAACAATCTTCGTTTTTTCCAAGATTGGTTCTGTTAAAAATGTACATCAATTGGATCCAAGAACAATTTTGCTACAATATCTGTACTCACAGTGGCAGACGGGTTTGGGCGAGTCCCATTTTCCCAGCTTGTTGCAGTGTGTGGAGTTCCTTCCAATCAGGATGAATCCTGGCAGACAGCTGTACTGAAGTACGGTCCCCTCCACTGGGGGCCCCAGGGGCCACTCTGATACGCGCCCGTTCTCCAGAGATGTCCACACCCGCGGACACAGTAGTACTGAGAGAGGGAGGGATAGATCATGGTTAGAGAGTGTAAGAGTGAGAGAGAGAGAGGGAGAGAAAAAAAGAGAGAGAAAGAGAGAGAGAAACCCTGTGCTACTGTAAAAGTGAAAAAAAGTCCAAAGGAACAACCACTAGAAAGACAACAGAGTCTGTGAAGAAGAGCTTTAGCAGAGAGTGACAGCAACCCCTACAGAGACAACAGATGTACATATATATAACGTAGACGGACAGTGAGTGATTAGACTGTGGAGGGTGTTGGGGTACACGGTTCAAAAAGTTACTGATTACGTCCACAAATCCAAGGTACGACGCGATCTAGGACAGGGTCGGTGTGACAGAATGTTGTGTCTTCCTGAAAAGGCTCCTTGGTGAACTTGACTCATTCTGGGGATCTTCTTGCCATGTCATGGCTGCGTGCCCTTAAGAGAAGCTGGTTTGAGGACCTTACCTCTTTTCAAAAAGCAGCAGTCCCTCTGTTTGAAGGGGCTGGATGAAAGCAGTAGAAAAATCAGAGAAAGGCGGGTAGAGGCAGAAAACATGAGGAGATAGAGAGGGAATGGATATAGTCAGTTATGGAGTGTGTGAAAGAAGAGTTGTATAACTCACAGCATTTGCTGCGCTGCGTGAGGTCAGTCCAGGTACCGTTGGCTAGACACTTCCTCACCTTGGGTCCTACGATCCACCTGTTCCCTCTGCAGATGTACTCAATCTCATAGTCCAGTGGTAGCACCTGCACACTGCGGATCTGGATACACGCACGCACGCACGCACGCACACACACACACACACACACACACACACACACACACACACACAGTGAGATAGGGAGCTGTATCTGTTGAATAATTTGCACTTCCCTTTACACTTGGGAGCAATTAGCATATTAAACTGCAATACCGTTAGGCTCTACATGATGTTACAGCTGATCTACATGATGTTACAGCTGATCTACAGATGTATAGCTGATCTACATGATGTTATAGCTGATCTACATGATGTTATAGCTGATCTACATGATGTTACAGCTGATCTACATGATGTTACAGCTGATCTACATGATGTTATAGCTGATCTACATGATGTTACAGCTGAACTACATGATGTTATAGCTGATCTACATGATGTTATAGCTGATCTACATGATGTTATAGCTGATCTACATGATGTTATAGCTGATCTACATGATGTTACAGCTGATCTACATGATGTTACAGCTGATCTACATGATGTTATAGCTGATCTACATGATGTTACAGCTGATCTACATGATGTTATAGCTGATCTACATGATGTTATAGCTGATCTACATGATGTTACAGCTGATCTACATGATGTTATAGCTGATCTACATGATGTTACAGCTGATCTACATGATGTTATAGCTGATCTACATGATGTTATAGCTGATCTACATGATGTTATAGCTGATCTACATGATGTTATAGCTGATACATGATGTTATAGCTGATCTACATGATGTTATAGCTGATCTACATGATGTTATAGCTGATCTACATGATGTTATAGCTGATCTACATGATGTTATAGCTGATCTACATGATGTTATAGCTGATCTACATGATGTTATAGCTGATCTACATGATGTTATAGCTGATCTACATGATGTTACAGCTGATCTACATGATGTTATAGCTGATCTACATGATGTTATAGCTGATCTACATGATGTTATAGCTGATCTACATGATGTTACAGCTGATCTACATGATGTTATAGCTGATCTACATGATGTTACAGCTGATCTACATGATGTTATAGCTGATCTACATGATGTTATAGCTGATCTACATGATGTTACAGCTGATCTACATGATGTTATAGCTGATCTACATGATGTTATAGCTGATCTACATGATGTTATAGCTGATCTACATGATGTTATAGCTGATCTACATGATGTTATAGCTGATCTACATGATGTTATAGCTGATCTACATGATGTTACAGCTGATCTACATGATGTTATAGCTGATCTACATGATGTTACAGCTGATCTACATGATGTTATAGCTGATCTACATGATGTTATAGCTGATCTACATGATGTTACAGCTGATCTACATGATGTTATAGCTGATCTACATGATGTTATAGCTGATCTACATGATGTTATAGCTGATCTACATGATGTTATAGCTGATCTACATGATGTTATAGCTGATCTACATGATGTTACAGCTGATCTACATGATGTTATAGCTGATCTACATGATGTTATAGCTGATCTACATGTTACAGCTGATCTACATGTTTCAGCTGATCTACATGATGTTACAGCTGATCTACATGATGTTATAGCTGATCTACATGATGTTATAGCTGATCTACATGATGTTATAGCTGATCTACATGATGTTACAGCTGATCTACATGATGTTATAGCTGATCTACATGATGTTATAGCTGATCTACATGATGTTATAGCTGATCTACATGTTACAGCTGATCTACATGATGTTATAGCTGATCTACATGATGTTATAGCTGATCTACATGTTACAGCTGATCTACATGTTTCAGCTGATCTACATGATGTTACAGCTGATCTACATGATGTTATAGCTGATCTACATGATGTTATAGCTGATCTACATGATGTTATAGCTGATCTACATGATGTTATAGCTGATCTACATGATGTTATAGCTGATCTACATGATGTTATAGCTGATCTACATGTTACAGCTGATCTACATGATGTTATAGCTGATCTACATGATGTTATAGCTGATCTACATGATGTTATAGCTGATCTACATGATGTTATAGCTGATCTACATGATGTTATAGCTGATCTACATGATGTTACAGCTGATCTACATGATGTTATAGCTGATCTACATGATGTTATAGCTGATCTACATGATGTTATAGCTGATCTACATGTTACAGCTGATCTACATGTTTCAGCTGATCTACATGATGTTACAGCTGATCTACATGATGTTATAGCTGATCTACATGATGTTATAGCTGATCTACATGATGTTACAGCTGATCTACATGATGTTATAGCTGATCTACATGATGTTATAGCTGATCTACATGATGTTATAGCTGATCTACATGTTACAGCTGATCTACATGATGTTATAGCTGATCTACATGATGTTATAGCTGATCTACATGATGTTATAGCTGATCTACATGATGTTTATAGCTGATCTACATGATGTTATAGCTGATCTACATGATGTTATAGCTGATCTACATGATGTTACAGCTGATCTACATGATGTTATAGCTGATCTACATGATGTTATAGCTGATCTACATGTTACAGCTGATCTACATGTTTCAGCTGATCTACATGATGTTACAGCTGATCTACATGATGTTATAGCTGATCTACATGATGTTATAGCTGATCTACATGATGTTACAGCTGATCTACATGATGTTATAGCTGATCTACATGATGTTATAGCTGATCTACATGATGTTATAGCTGATCTACATGTTACAGCTGATCTACATGATGTTATAGCTGATCTACATGATGTTATAGCTGATCTACATGTTACAGCTGATCTACATGTTTCAGCTGATCTACATGATGTTACAGCTGATCTACATGATGTTATAGCTGATCTACATGATGTTATAGCTGATCTACATGATGTTACAGCTGATCTACATGATGTTATAGCTGATCTACATGATGTTATAGCTGATCTACATGATGTTATAGCTGATCTACATGTTACAGCTGATCTACATGATGTTATAGCTGATCTACATGATGTTATAGCTGATCTACATGATGTTATAGCTGATCTACATGATGTTATAGCTGATCTACATGATGTTATAGCTGATCTACATGATGTTATAGCTGATCTACATGATGTTATAGCTGATCTACATGATGTTACAGCTGATCTACATGATGTTATAGCTGATCTACATGATGTTATAGCTGATCTACATGTTACAGCTGATCTACATGTTTCAGCTGATCTACATGATGTTACAGCTGATCTACATGATGTTATAGCTGATCTACATGATGTTATAGCTGATCTACATGATGTTACAGCTGATCTACATGATGTTATAGCTGATCTACATGATGTTATAGCTGATCTACATGATGTTATAGCTGATCTACATGTTACAGCTGATCTACATGATGTTATAGCTGATCTACATGATGTTATAGCTGATCTACATGATGTTACAGCTGATCTACATGATGTTATAGCTGATCTACATGATGTTATAGCTGATCTACATGATGTTATAGCTGATCTACATGTTACAGCTGATCTACATGATGTTATAGCTGATCTACATGATGTTATAGCTGATCTACATGATGTTATAGCTGATCTACATGATGTTATAGCTGATCTACATGTTACAGCTGATCTACATGATGTTATAGCTGATCTACACAATGTTATAGCTGATCTACATGATGTTATAGCTGATCTACATGATGTTACAGCTGATCTACATGATGTTACAGCTGATCTACATGTTACAGCTAATCTACATGATGTTATAGCTGATCTACATGATGTTATAGCTGATCTACACGATGTTATAGCTGATCTACATGTTACAGCTAATCTACATGATGTTATAGCTGATCTACATGATGTTACAGCTGATCTACATGATGTTATAGCTGATCTACATGTTACAGCTGATCTACATGATGTTATAGCTGATCTACATGATGTTACAGCTGATCTACATGATGTTACAGCTGATCTACATGATGTTATAGCTGATCTACATGATGTTATAGCTGATCTATACGATGTTATAGCTGATCTACACGATGTTACAGCTGATCTACATGATGTTACAGCTGATCTACATGATGTTATAGCTGATCTACATGATGTTACAGCTGATCTACATGATGTTATAGCTGATCTACATGATGTTATAGCTGATCTACATGATGTTATAGCTGGTCTACATGATGTTCCAGCTGATCTACATGTTACAGCTGATCTACATGATGTTATAGCTGATCTACATGTTACAGCTGATCTACATGATGTTATAGCTGATCTACATGATGTTATAGCTGATCTACATGATGTTACAGCTGATCTACATGATGTTATAGCTGATCTATATAATGTTATAGCTGATCTACATGATGTTACAGCTGATCTACATGATGTTATAGCTGATCTACATGATGTTATAGCTGATCTACATGATGTTATAGCTGATCTACATGTTACAGCTGATCTACATGATGTTACAGCTGATCTACATGTTACAGCTGATCTACATGATGTTATAGCTGATCTACATGATGTTATAGCTGATCTACATGTTATAGCTGATCTACATGATGTTATAGCTGATCTACATGATGTTATAGCTGATCTACACGATGTTATAGCTGATCTACACGATGTTATAGCTGATCTACACGATGTTATAGCTGATCTACATGATGTTATAGCTGATCTACATGTTATAGCTGATCTACATGATGTTATAGCTGATCTACATGATGTTATAGCTGATCTACACGATGTTATAGCTGATCTACATGATGTTATAGCTGATCTACATGATGTTATAGCTGATCTACATGATGTTATAGCTGATCTACATGATGTTATAGCTGATCTACATGTTATAGCTGATCTACATGATGTTATAGCTGATCTACATGATGTTCCAATCTAGTATAGTAAATAAACCAGCTGTGGCCCCTACCTGCTCTTGGGTCAGTCCTCTGTACCTTATCCCTCCATCTCTGGGAGGACGGATGATAGCACAGCCTCCTGGGAACGAGAGGAGAGACACACCATCAGATAAATGAGAGATGACCAAGACAGGAGGAGAGCCAGCCATCCAGCCAGCCAACTAGCCCTTCATAGTGCACTACATTCCCTTCATAGTGCACTACATTCCCTTTATAGTGTACTACATTCCCTTTATAGTGCACTACATTCCCTTTATAGTGCACTACATTCCCTTTATAGTGCACTACATTCCCTTTATAGTGCACTACATTCCCTTTATAGTGCACTACATTCCTTTATAGAGCACTATGAGAATTGGGACGCAGCCCTATCTGTCATATCTGATCATGGCCACTAGGTGGAGCACTATACCTACTGTCTACTTATCAGACATAGAGCCCTCAATCTGTCTCATTACGATTCCTCGCCTCCTTTTCAACCGTATTGGAGGAGGAGATTAAGATTCTGGTCTTGTTCTCCGATGGGTTGTGAGAAGGAGGCGAGGAGAGAGGATGCGAGGAATGGAGGAATGATAAATTGAGATTAGAGCCCAAGTAAACCACCTCGTCTAGGGGAGATAGCACACAGGAGGTAGCCAGGCTCCTGATGGAGACATCAACAGACCTTTCATGTTGACAGAGGAGTGAACTCTCCCTGCTTATCAGGCTAATCACACACACACACACACACACACACACACACACACACACACACACACACACACACACACACACACACACACACACACACACACACACACACACACGCACACACACACCACATCAATCCACAACACCTCGCAATACAACAAAAATGAGGCAACCATTTAAATTAGCATAATGGCACTAGCTGATTAACGTCGTAGCCTAGCTTCACACTGTTGCTGTCTAGATTCCCGTAATGGTTATAACTGGATGTCATCTAATTTTGAGTGATGTCGCTGCTGCCATCCACGTAGCATAACGTCTATCTCTCCACTGCTGTAGTCGTGTTGTCAGTGTTAGCTGATTAACAGTGTAGCAGACCAACTAGCTATAGGTTTTGTCTAATAGATAACTGCCTGTGTCCTCTTAACAGTCCACATAGCATAGTGTTTCTCACATAGGTAGCATTTTGTATTTCTCATCTATCTGAGTGTTGCTGTGGGTATTGCATCTGCTCTGCTGCGTTGTACCTCTTGCCCCTTCCTCCTCCACAGAGGAGGAAGGGGAGGACCATCCTCTTCAGTGAATTTCATTAAAAATAACACTATCCGAAATATAATCACGTTTTTTTTTTATTTTGCAATGAAGGTCTACAGTAGCCTCAACAGCACTCTGTAGGGTAGCACCATGGTGTAGCCGGAGGACAGCTAGCTTCCATCCTCCTCTGGGTACATTGACTTCAATACAAAACCTAGGAGGCTCATGGTTCTCACCCCCTTCCATAGACTTCCACAGTAAATATGACAACTTCTGGAGGACGTCCTCCAACCTATCAGAGCTCTTCCAACATGAACTGACATGTTGTTCACCCAATCAAAGGATCAGAGAATGAATCTAGTACTGAAATCATAACCTACAACTAGCTAGCACTGCAGTGGATAAAATGTGGTGAGTCGTTTTTTTATTTAACTAGGCAAGTCAGTTAAGAATTTTATTTACAATGACAGCCTAGGAACAGTGGGTTAACTGCCTTGTTCATGGGCAGAACGACATATTTTTACCTTGTCAGCTCGGGGATTCGATCTAGCAACATTTACGGTTACTGGCCCAACGCTCTAACCACTAGGCTACCTGCCGCCTGACTCAAAGAGAGAGAAAGACAATCGTTGAACAGTTTTGAACAAATTAATTTCTTCCAAAATGAAGGAGAAGCAAGAGACAGAGAGAGAGAGAGAGAGAGAGAGACACAGAGAGAGAGAGAGAGACAGAGATAGAGAGAGAGACAGAGAGAGAGACAGAGAGAGAGACAGAGAGAGAGACAGAGAGAGAGAGACAGAGAGAGAGACAGAGAGAGAGAGAGAGAGAGAGAGACAGAGAGAGAGACAGAGAGAGAGACAGAGAGAGAGAGAGACAGAGAGAGAGACAGAGAGAGGAGAGAGAGAAGAGAGAGAGAGAGAGAGACAGAGAGAGTAGACAGAGAAGAGAGACAGAGAGAGAGAGACAGGAGGAGAGGAGACAGAGAGATGAGACAGAGAGAGAGACAGAAGAGAAGAGGACAGAGGAGAGAGGACAGAGAGAGAGACAGAGGAAGAGAGAGCAGAGGAGAGAGAGAGAGAGAGACAGAGAGAGAGAGAGAGACAGAGAGAGAGACGAGAGAGAGACAGAGAGAGAGAGAGAGAGAGAGAGAGAGAGACAGAGAGAGAGAGAGAGAGAGAGAGAGACAGAGAGAGAGAGAGAGAGAGAGAGAGAGAGAGACAGAGAGAGAGAGAGAGAGACAGAGAGAGAGAGCGAGAGAGACAGAGAGAGAGACAGAGAGAGAGACAGAGAGAGAGAGACACAGGGACTAAACAAAATCCCAAAGCCGACTAAATTGCTATCTGACCCTAAACAGAGAATATGAATTGTCTGATTATCTCTACTCTGTCAGAGATATGAAGCAGAGACAGATCCTTACCAAGTACAGGCTGAGTGACCACCAATTGGCAACAGAAACAGGCAGACATAAAAAGACATTGCTACCCAAAGTGAAGCGTGTATGTGGTCACTGCACCACAGGGGAGGTAGAGACAGAGATGCACTTTCTCCTTTACTGTGACAAATATTCCTCACCAAGAGATTCATTATTCACAGAAATTACTAAATGTATTCCAAATGTATTCCAAAAAAACAAAAAAATACTCATGGGCGAAGGAGCAATGGCTCCTCTTGCAGCCAAATATGTATTTGTCTGCCATAGCCTGAGGGACACTGAACAATAACATCTGCATAGTAAACAGTAACTTAGTTATAATTAGTTCTACTGTTATTATTAGTAGTATTATTCAAATAGTAGTGGTATGGGTAGTAGGGTGATGGTAATGATAGCAGTTTAATGATGGTGATGGTGGTAGTAATAGTAATGATGATGATGGTAGTTGTAGTACTGATGTAATGGTAAATATGACAGTTATTTAGTTATAAGTTAGTTATAGTTTCATTTTCCATGTTTAGCTTTTTATATTTATTATATTTACACTATTGACTGTTACCATTTTATGTTGTTATTTTATTACAATGTATATTGTATACATTGTTGCTTTGGCAATATTGACGCAATAAAGTAGCTTGGATTTGAATTTGAGAGAGACAGAGAGTGACAAAGAGAGAGAGAGAGAGAGAGAGAGAGAGACAAAGAGAGAGAGAGAGAGAGAGAGAGAGAGAGAGAGAGAGACAAAGAGAGAGACAGAGAGAGACAGACAGAGACAGAGACAGAGAGAGACAGGATAGAGAGGGAGAGAAACAGGAGAGAGAGACAGAGAGGAGAGAGAGAGAGAGACAGAGAGAGACAAGATAGAGAGAGAGAGAGAGAGAGAGACAGGAGAGAGACAGAGAGAGAGAGAGACAGGAGAGAGAGACAGAGAGAGAGAGAGACAGAGAGAGACAGAGACAGAGAGAGAGAGACAGAGAGAGACAGGATAGAGAGAGAGAGAGAGAGAGACAGAGAGAGACAGGATAGAGAGAGAGAGAGAGACAGGAGAGAGAGATAGAGAGAGAGAGACAGAGAGAGAGAGAGACAGAGAGAGAGAGAGACAGAGAGAGACAGAGAGAGAGAGAGAGAGAGAGAGAGAGAGAGAGAGAGAGAGAGAGAGACAGAGAGAGAGAGAGAGAGAGAGGAGAGAGAGAGAGCAGAGAGAGAGAGAGAGAGACAGAGAGAGAGAGAGACAGAGAGAGAGAGACAGAGAGAGAGACCCAGAGAGAGACAAAGAGAGAGAGAGAGAGAGAGAGAAAGGACGGATCATGGATATAAAGAGTGGGTGAAAGGGAGAGGCAGAATACAAAGGGAAACAAAATACTGCACTATTTAGGGACTAGGGTGCAATTTGGGACAAACTTTGTGTAATGTGATGTCTCTGTCTCTGTGTAACAGGGAATGTAACAAGGTAGAGTATATAACCACGTATATAACAGGGTGTATAACAGGGTGTATAAACAGTATATATAACAGGGTGTATAACAGGGTGTATAAACAGTATATATAACAGGGTGTATAACAGGGTATATAACAGGGTGTATAACAGGGTGTATAACAGGGTGTATAACAGGTTATATAACAGGGTATATACATATATATAACAGGGTGTAATAACAGGGGTGTATAAACAGTATATATAACAGGGTGTATAACAGGGTATATAACAGGGTGTATAACAGGGTGTATAACAGGGTGTATAACAGGGTGTATAACAGGGTATATAACAGGGTATATAACATATATATAACAGGGTGTATAACAGGGTGTATAAACAGTATATATAACAGGGTGTATAACAGGGTGTATAACAGGGTGTATAACAGGGTGTATAACAGGGTATATAACAGGGTATATAACATATATATAACAGGGTGTATAACAGGGTGTATAAACAGTATATATAACAGGGTGTATAACAGGGTATATAACAGGGTGTATAACAGGGTGTATAACAGGGTGTATAACAGGGTGTATAACAGGGTATATAACAGGGTATATAACATATATATAACAGGGTGTATAACAGGGTGTATAACAGATATATAACAGGGTGTATAACAGGGTGTATAACAGATACATAACAGGGTGTATAACAGGGTGTATAACAGATACATAACAGGGTGTATAACAGGGTGTATAACAGATACATAACAGGGTATATAACAGGGTGTATAACAGATATATAACAGGGTGTATAACAGGGTGTATAACAGATATATAACAGGGTGTATAACAGGGTATATAACAGGGTGTATAACAGATACATAACAGGGTATATAACAGGGTGTATAACAGGGTATATAACAGGGTGTATAACAGATACATAACAGGGTATATAACAGGGTGTATAAACAGGGTGTATAACAGATACATAACAGGGTATATAACAGGGTGTATAACAGATACATAACAGGGTATATAACAGGGTGTATAACAGATACATAACAGGGTATATAACAGGGTGTATAAACAGTATATATAACAGGGTATATAACAGGGAGTATAACAGGGTGTATAACAGATATATAACAGGGTATATAACAGATATATAACAGGGTGTATAACAGGATATATAACAGGGTCTATAACAGATATATAACAGGGTGTATAACAGGGTATATAACAGGGTATATAACAGGGAGTATAACAGATATATAACATGGTGTATAACAGGGTGTATAACAGGGTATATAACAGGGTGTATAACAGAGTGTATAACAGATATATAACAGGGTGTATAACAGGGTATATAACAGATATATAACAGGGTGTATAACAGGGTGTATAACAGGGTATATAACAGGGTATATAACAGGGTGTATAACAGATATATAACAGGGTATATAACAGGGTGTATAACAGGGTGTATAACAGGGTATATAACAGGGTATATAACAGGGTGTATAACAGGGTGTATAACAGATATATAACAGGGTGTATAACAGGGTGTATAACAGATATATAACAGGGTGTATAACAGGGTGTATAACAGGGTGTATAACAGGGTGTATAACAGATATATAACAGGGTGTATAACAGATATATAACAGGGTGTATAACAGGGTGTATAACAGGGTATATAACAGGGTGTATAACAGGGTATATAACAGGGTATATAACAGAGTGTATAACAGATATATAACAGGGTGTATAACAGGGTGTATAACAGATATATAACAGGGTGTATAACAGATATATAACAGGGTGTATAAAAGGGTGTATAACAGGGTATATAACAGGGTGTATAACAGGGTATATAACAGGGTGTATAACAGAGTGTATAACAGATATATAACAGGGTGTATAACAGGGTGTATAACAGATATATAACAGGGTATATAACAGGGTGTATAACAGGGTGTATAACAGGGTGTATAACAGGGTATATAACAGGGTATATAACAGGGTGTATAACAGGGTGTATAACAGGGTGTATAACAGGGTGTATAACAGGATGTATAACAGGGTGTATAACAGGGTGTATAACAGATATATAACAGGGTGTATAACAGGATATATAACAGGGTGTATAACAGATATATAACAGGGTGTATAACAGGATATATAACAGGGTGTATAACAGATATATAACAGGGTATATAACAGGGTGTATAACAGGATATATAACAGAGTGTATAACAGATATATAACAGGGTGTATAACAGGGTGTATAACAGGGTGTATAACAGGGTATATAACAGGGTGTATAACAGGGTGTATAACAGATACATAACAGGGTGTATAACAGATATATAACAGGGTGTATAACAGGGTATATAACAGGGTGTATAACTGGGTATATAACAGGGTGTATAACAGGGTGTATAACAGGGTCTATAACAGATATATAACAGGGTGTATAACAGGGTATATAACAGGGTATATAGCAGGGTGTATAACAGGGTGTATAACAGGGTAGAAACAGGGTGTATAACAGGGTATATAACAGGGTATATAACAGGGTGTATAACAGGGTAGAAACAGGGTATATAACAGGGTATATAACAAATATATAACAGGGTGTATAACAGATACATAACAAGGTGTATAACAGAAATATAACAGCGTGTATAACAGGGTGTATAACAGGGTGTATAACAGGGTGTATAACATATATTACAGGGTGTATAACAGGGTATATAACAGGGTGTATAACAGATATATAACAGGGTGTATAACAGGGTATATAACAGGGTATATAACAGGGTGTATAACAGGGTAGAAACAGGGTGTATAACAGGGTATATAACAGGGTATATAACAGGGTGTATAACAGGGAAGAAACAGGGTATATAACAGGGTATATAACAAATATATAACAGGGTGTATAACAGATACATAACAAGGTGTATAACAGAAATATAACAGCGTGTATAACAGGGTGTATAACAGGGTGTATAACAGGGTATATAACAGGGTATATAACATATATATAACAGGGTGTATAACAGGGTGTATAAACAGTATATATAACAGGGTGTATAACAGGGTATATAACAGGGTGTATAACAGGGTGTATAACAGGGTGTATAACAGGGTGTATAACAGGGTGTATAACAGGGTATATAACAGGGTATATAACATATATATAACAGGGTGTATAACAGGGTGTATAACAGGGTGTATAACAGGGTATATAACAGGGTGTATAACAGGGTGTATAACAGGGTGTATAACAGGGTGTATAACAGGGTATATAACAGGGTGTATAACAGGGTGTATAACAGGTTGTATAACAGGGTCTATAACAGGGTATATAACAGGGTGTATAACAGGGTGTATAACAGGGTATATAACAGGGTGTATAACAGGGTGTATAACAGGGTGTATAACAGGGTGTATAACAGGGTATATAACAGGGTGTATAACAGGGTGTATAACAGGATATATAACAGGGTGTATAACAGGGTTTGTAACAGATATATAACAGGGTGTATAACAGGATATATAACAGGGTGTATAACAGATATATAACAGGGTGTATAACAGGATATATAACAGGGTGTATAACAGATATATAACAGGGTATATAACAGGGTGTATAACAGGATATATAACAGAGTGTATAACAGATATATAACAGGGTGTATAACAGGGTGTATAACAGGGTCTATAACAGGGTAGAAAAAGGGTATTCTACCTGAGAGCTTTAGTGTCACCACTGGGACATATGGTGCTGATAATAAGTTGCAGATGTTTACAGCAAATGGCCATTTGTGTTATGGCACAGCTCTCTTGTTTGTGGTCGATTCGTTTTTAACCCTGGGGTTTAGTCTAGTCTGCCTTCGCTGTTGGACGTGGCTGGTTTTTAACCCTGGGGTTTAAGTCTGCAATACCTTAGCTGTTGAAGGTGGTTTGAAAATGGTGGCTGGCTGTCTCTGGTATTAGTTTGTGTCCCAAACAGCACCTCAATCCCTACATAGTGTGCTACCTTTGATCAGAACCCTGTGCTAATATGGTGCCATCTGTCACGTCAAAGACTCATATTTAACTGAAAGCACAAAGCCATTACCTGTGGTTGTATTGTGTTTGGCCGGTGTGAGGGAGGGGAACAGTAGGATAATTAAAAGGAGAAGTGCCATCCCTCTACCTGCGGACAGAAGAGGGGAGGGGGAGAGAAATTCAGATTGGGGGGAGGAAAGAGAGAGTTACATGAAGGATGGATAGTGCAAAGAGACAGAGAGACAAAAAGGAGGGTAAGAGAAAGGAAGGGAAGCAGGGAGGATGTAGGAGAGAGATAGTAAGACCCCTTCACAATTACTACACGTTTTGTGAAAATAATGTCTGCTACACATTACTCTGGTAGAGCACGACACTGGTCTGTTACTCTGGTAGAGCACGACACTGGTCTGTTACAGATTACTCTGGTAGAGCACGACACTGGTCTGCTACTCTGGTAGAGCACGACACTGGTCTGCTACTCTGGTAGAGCACGACACTGGTCTGCTACTCTGGTAGAGCACGACACTGGTCTGCTACTCTGGTAGAGCACGACACTGGTCTGCTACTCTGGTAGAGCACGACACTGGTCTGCTACTCTGGTAGAGCACGACACTGGGTCTGTTACACGTCACTCTGGTAGAGCACGACACTGGTCTGCTACACATTACTCTGGTAGAGCACGACACTGGTCTGCTACTCTGGTAGAGCACGACACTGGTCTGTTACACGTCACTCTGGTAGAGCACGACACTGGTCTGCTACACATTACTCTGGTAGAGCACGACACTGGTCTGTTACACATTACTCTGGTAGAGCACGACACTGGTCTGTTACTCTGGTAGAGCACGACACTGGTCGCTTACTCTGGTAGAGCACGACACTGGTCCTGTTACGCTGGTAGAGCACGACAACTGGTCTGCTACTCTGGTAGAGCACGACACTGGTCTGTTACTCTGGTAGAGCACGACACTGGTCTGTTACACATTACTCTGGTAGAGCACGACCTGTTTTTAGAGGCCAATGAGATAGCTGAGCAGCATTTCTATCTGTCCGTGGGTTCAAAGGGGCTGCACTAGAGATGAAGGCTGAGGGACCAGCTAGTTTATGGCAGACTGGGAGAATTTAACCTGGGCAAAAGTATTGAACATCGTCAACAACATTGGAGTGCACAGCCCAGAGTATGCAGAAATTCCAGCAGACACTGACTCAGTTGAGATCCGATCAGTCGACCACAAAACGGGAGGGGCATCGACCTGGATCCGACAGGGAGAAACAGTGGATGTCAGACCAGAAGAGGGAAGACGTCAAAGCCCTGTTTTCTCTGTTTGGGGACAGGACGTTCACAGCAGACCTGCCGTTACAAGGAGTCACAATGCAGAACGTGCCAGAAGACTGGACATCTTGAAGGGCTTTCAGGGGGAGAGTATCTGCGGGGAACAGAGCGTTTTCTAAGCAACACTCTCAAACAGCACACTGTAATCCAGTGAAGGGGACACGCTACTTGACGACAGATCAAGTTGAGGAGGCAGAATCGCTATTGCCTGCAGGGTCCAGCACAGTCGGAAATCACCAGTCAGAAAAGGACTTGGGACTTTTAACTGTTTGTAGTGATAGTGAATATGTGAAACCTTACGCGGTCATGGTGATGTAACGGAGGGGAAAATATAAAGATGGAGGTAGATACTGGGGCTGCCCACGTCTATTATCTCAGAGAAGCTGTACAACAGCTGATTTAAGAAGCATCAACTGCAACCATGTGATGTTGTTTTGAGAACTTACTCAGCTCAGCCGATTCAGTTACTGGGACAGCTGGAGGTTAAAGGTGAAATTCAGTGCTCAGGTGTTACCAAAAGGGAAGGGTCCTATGCTAATGGGGAGGAACTGGATTCAGCACCTCAAATTAGATTGGTCAAGAGTGAACCATTTGTCAGACCCAGCTGCGCAGCTGAGCGATAAATATGCTGAGGTGTTTAGTGGTGAACATTGGTGTGGTAAAGAGAGTTAAAGACAAAATTCAAGTGTCAGAGAAAGCTTTTCCAAAGTTTTGTAAGGCTAGACCTGTGAGGCTAGACCTATAAGGCTAGACCTGTGAGGCAGACCTGTGAGACTAGACCTATAAGGCTAGACCTATAAGGCTAGACCTGTGAGGCTAGACCTGTGAGGCAAGACCTGTGAGGCAAGACCTGTGAGGCTAGACCTGTGAGGCAAGACCTGTGAGGCTAGACCTGTGAGGCGAGACCTGTGAGGCTAGACCTGTGAGGCTAGACCTGTGAGGCTAGACCTGTGAGGCTAGACCTGTGAGGCTAGACCTGTAAGGCTAGACCTATAAGACTAGACCTATAAGGCTAGACCTGTGAGGCAGACCTGTGAGACTAGACCTATAAGGCTAGACCTATAAGGCTAGACCTGTGAGGCTAGACCTGTGAGGCAAGACCTGTGAGGCTAGACCTGTGAGACAAGACCTGTGAGGCTAGACCTGTGAGGCTAGACCTGTGAGAAGAGACCTGTGAGGCTAGACCTGTGAGGCTAGACCTGTGAGGCTAGACCTGTGAGGCTAGACCTGTAAGGCTAGACCTGTGAGGCTAGACCTGTGAGGCTAGACCTGTGAGAAGAGACCTGTGAGGCTAGACCTGTGAGACTAGACCTGTGAGACTAGACCTGTGAGGCTAGACCTGTGAGGCTAGACCTGTGAGGCTAGACCTGTGGCCTTATGTACTCAGAGAGGCAGTAGACAAACAGCTTATAGAGCTAGAAAAACAAGGATTGATCACACCCATAGAACACAGTGATGGGCAGCGCCTATAGTTTGCGTTCCAAAGACAACGGGGGGGGGGGTCAGAATAAGTACCCCTTACCAAAGACACAGGACTTGTTGCTACTCTAGCCGGGGGGTAAACAGTTCACAAAGTTAGACCTTACACAGGCCTACCAGCAAGTGGAGGTAGATCAAGAGTCAAGTATTTCTTGACTATAAACACATTGAAAGGTTTATACCAGATGAATAGCCTTACGGAGTATCAAGCTCCTCCAGCTATATTCCAACGTATATCATGGACCATGTATTCCCGGGTTAACCCGGGGTTGTGTGCTTTCTGGATGACATTCTTATCACAGGGAAATCGGCCGAGGACCACTTACAGAACTTAGAAGCAGTGTTAAAGAGGATGCAAGAACGTGGGTTAAGAGTAAACAGGGACAAGTGTGCATCTTTTCAGTCTAGTGTCACTTACTTAGGTCACAGGACAGACGAACGGCGGCCTACTCCAGGATAGACGAAGCAGGGCCTACATCCAGGATAGACGAACGGGCCTACATCCAGGATAGACGAACAGGGCCTACATCCAGGATAGACGAACGGGCCTACATCCAGGATAGACGAACAGGGCCTACATCCAGGATAGACGAACAGGCCTACATCCAGGATAGACGAACAGGGCTACATCCAGGATAGACGAACAGGGGCTACATCCAGGACAGACGAACAGGGCCTACATCCAGGATAGACGAACAGGCCTACATCCAGGATAGACGAACGGGCCTACATCCAGGATAGACGAACAGGGCCTACATCCAGGACAGACGAACAGGGCCTACATCCAGGATAGACGAACGGGCCTACATCCAGGATAGACGCACATATCAGTATGACATACAATACAAGTCCTCTCAGCAGCATCCCAATGCTGATGGGTTATCTAGGATTCCCATGAAGGGGCGGGGGAGGCCATAGAGAATCCAAACTATCAAGTGTCATTTTTAGATGTACTTCCCATTTTAGCTAAGGACATAGCCAGGGAAACGACCAAGGACAAAGGTTTGGCAAAAAGTGATTTCACACTGACAGGGTGACCTAACCAATGTTACTGATGCTGAACTAAAACCTTATTGGGTGAGAAGGATGAGCTCACTGTCCCTCTACAGAAGGACCTACAGAAGGACCTACAGAAGGACCTACTGAAGGACCTACTGAAGGAGCTACATGAAAAAGCACTGGGGCACGGTCAAAACGAAAGCTCTCGCAAGGAGACACTTTTGGTGGCCCAGGTTAGACTCAGACATAGAAGACATGGTAAGCAGATGCCAGGTGTGTCAATCTAATAGGCATATGCCAAACCTTGCACCAGTGCATCCTTGGAAATGGCCTTAGAGGGGCCCTGGCAGCACATCCATATAGATGTTGTCAAAAGGGAAAGCACCCAGTTCTTAGTAGTTCTGGACTCACGCTGGCCAGAAGTGTATGACTTCAGCTACAGCCACGGTAGAGACACTGAATGTTCTCAGCCTACAAGTTAGTTGAGGAGTGTGTTTCAGACAGCTGGTTCAAAAAGAGATGGAGACATTCTTCCAGCGGAATGGGGGGTGAACACATCCGGTCGGCTCCGTACCATGCAGCTTCAAATGGCGCGGCACAGCGACTTGTATAGAATCTAAAAACAGGCTCTAGAGAAGGACAAGTGCATCAGGATGGTCTTTACAGCATAGTTTGGACAACTTTCTGTTTGCCTACAGGAATACGCTACATGTTGCTATTGGGAAAATTCCAGCAGAGTTGTTCCTAAAAAGACAGAACAAGGTTATCACTGGTTAAACCCAGATTTTCAGCTGACATGCAGTGTAAGATACAGGACAAAGGGGTGGGTAAGCATCTTCGTTTGTTTTCGGTCGGGAACAAACAGTGCTTGTCTGAGATTACCAGGGAGGAGAGAGAGAGAGAGAAATGGGTACCCGGGGGTTGTGAAAAGGGAACTTGGTCTTGTAACCTACCTTAGGGAAAATTGTGTAAGAAGCATGTGGATCAAATGATGATGCAACACAATGACAGAGAAGACCAGAATGTTTTGCTCGATAAAGTTCATATTTATATCCAAAAACCAACACCAGTCCGGTCCCATTCACAGACCCAGTCCCATTCACAGACCCAGTCCCAGCACCAGTCCCATTCACAGATCCAGTCCCAGCACCAGTACCAGTCCCAGACCCAGACCCAGTCCCAGTCCCAGTCCCATTCACAGATCCAGTCCTAGCACCAGTACCAGTCCCAGCACCAGTAGCAGTCCCAGTCCCATTCCCAGACCCAGTCCCATTCACAGCACCAGTCCCATTCACAGCACCAGTCCCATTCACAGACCCAGTCCCAGTCCCATTCACAGACCCAGTCCCAGCACCAGTCCCATTCACAGACCCAGGCCCAGCACCAGTCCCATTCACAGCACCAGTCCCATTCACAGACCCAGTCCCAGCACCAGTCCCATTCACAGCACCAGTCCCATTCACAGACCCAGTCCCAGTCCCAGCACCAGTACCAGTCCCAGACCCAGTCCCAGACCCAGTCCCATTCACAGACCCAGTCCCAGCACCAGTCCCATTCACAGCACCAGTCCCATTCACAGACCCAGTCCCAGTCCCAGCACCAGTACCAGTCCCAGCACCAGTAGCAGTCCCAGTCCCATTCCCAGACCCAGTCCCATTCACAGCACCAGTCCCATTCACAGCACCAGTCCCATTCACAGACCCAGTCCCAGCACCAGTCCCATTCACAGCACCAGTCCCATTCACAGACCCAGTCCCAGCACCAGTCCCAGTCCCAGCACCAGTCCCATTCACAGCACCAGTCCCATTCACAGACCCAGTCCCAGTCCCAGCACCAGTACCAGTCCCAGACCCAGTCCCAGACCCAGTCCCATTCACAGACCCAGTCCCAGCACCAGTCCCATTCACAGCACCAGTCCCATTCACAGACCCAGTCCCAGTCCCAGCACCAGTACCAGTCCCAGACCCAGTCCCATTCACAGATCCAGTCCCAGCACCAGCACCAGTACCAGTCCCAGACCCAGTCCCATTCACAGACCCAGTCCCAGCACCACCACCAGTCCCATTCACAGACCCAGTCCCAGTCCCATTCACAGACCCAGTCCCGGTCCCAGCACCAGTCATTTCATTAGTTTGAATGGTCTGAATAGTATACTGGTCATCCAAGCACCACTACTCTATTCCTCCACTACTACTGGTTCACCATCAGCCCAGTATACATGAAGGCATGGACACAGGCCAAGACTGAAAGAGGGCTGAATTAGCAATACATCAATGCACTGTTACCCTGCTTGCTTTGTCTTGTATGGCGCCAGCCAGAGAGCCAGCCAGGCAGCCAGCCAGAAACCCAGCCAGAAAGCCAGAGAGCCAGCCTGCCAGAGAGCCAGCCAGAAACCCAGCCAGCCAGCCAGAGAGCCAGAGAGCCAGCCTGGCAGCCAGCCAGAAACCCAGCCAGAGAGCCAGAGAGCCAGCCAGCCAGAGAGCCAGCCAGAAACCCAGCCAGCCAGCCATAGAGCCAGAGAGCCAGCCAGCCAGAGAGCCAGCCAGGCAGCCAGCCAGAAACCCAGCCAGAGAGCCAGAGAGCCAGCCAGCCAGAGAGCCACCAGAAACCCAGCCAGCCAGCCAGCCAGCGAGAGAGCCAGCCAGCCAGCCAGCCAGAGAGCCAGCCAGCCACCCAGAGAGCCAGCCAACCAACCAGCCAGAGAGCCAGCCAGCCAGCCAGAGAGCCAGCCAGCCAGCCAGCCAGCCAGAGAGCAAGCCAGCCAGCCAGCCAGCCAGCCAGAGGTGTGCAAAGGAATATTTAGGTGCACTTTATCCAGTGCTTTTGAGCGGGAGATAATTGCAGTATAATTGAATGGACTGATTATTTATTTCGAATCAAATGAATGGCCCTCCTGCAGTGATTTGATGGTTTGCGTTCCAAATGACACCCATTCACTATAGTACTAGTGCCCTACTTTGACCAGGGCCCATAGGGAATAGGGTG
>NW_021822310.1:0-31314 GCF_901001165.1 Salmo trutta | reverse complement strand
CCTACTATACATTCTACACCCTACTCTATATTACTACACCCTACTCTATATTACACTACACCCTACATATCTATTAACTCACCCTACTCTATATTACTACACCACTCTATATTACTACATCTACACCCTACTCTATATTACTACACCCTACTATATATTACTACACCCTGCTCTATATTACTACACCCTGCTCTATATTACTACATCCTGCTCTATATTACTACACCCTACTCTATATTACTACACCCTGCTCTATATTACTACACCCTCTCTATATTACTACACCCTGCTCTATATTACTACACCCTGCTCTATATTACTACACCCTACTCTATATTACTACACCCTACTCTATATTACTACATCCTACTCTATATTACTACACCCTACTCTATACTACATCCTACTCTATATACTACACCCTACTCTATATACTACACCCTACTCTATATTACTACACCCTACTCTATATTACTACACCCTACTCTATATTACTACATCCTACTCTATATTACTACACCCTACTTTATATACTCATCCTACGCTATATTATTTCATCCTGCTCTATGTTTCCTGGACTATTAATAGATCATACTCTAGATCCTCCTGGATTAAGTGTAAACTTCCCTTCTTGTATTTGACAGTCCATTGGTTTTAAATATGTGGGGAGTAGTACACACATAAGGACAATTCCCTAACCTATCATCACTTCAATCACCTCTCCACCATTTCCCCTCTCAATCTAACTATGATACCTGTTTACCTACCTTTCTGTTTATGTAATCATCTCTCTCTCTCTATCTCTCTCTCTCTCTCTCTCTCCCTCTCTCTCTCTCCCTCCCTCTCTCCCCTCTCTCCCTCTCTCCCTCCCTCCCCTACAGAACGAGTCTCTGCTGAGGCAGATGAGGGAGATGGAGGATCGTCTGGGAAACGAGGCTGGAGGTTACCAGGACTCCGTCACCCGTCTGGAGGCTGAGATCGCTAAGATGAAGGATGAGATGGCTCGTCACCTCAGAGAGTACCAGGACCTCCTCAATGTCAAGATGGCCCTGGATATAGAGATCGCCACCTACAGGAAACTACTGGAGGGAGAGGAGAGCCGGTAGGAGAGAGGGATAAGTAGAGGGAGGGGTAGAGAAGAGGCAGAGAAGGGGAGGATTAGGGGAGGGGCAGAGAAGAGGGAGGGGAGGAGTAGGGGGAGGGTAGAGAAGGGGTTAGGGGAGGAGTAGAGGGAGGGGTAGGGGGAGAAGTAGAGAAGAGGGAGGGGAGGGGAGGAGTAGGGGGAGGGATAGAGAAGAGAGAGGGGAGGAGTAGGGGGAGGATAGAGAAGAGGGGGAGGAGTAGGGGGAGGGGTAGAGAAGAGGGAGGGGAGGAGTAGGGGGAGGGGTAGAGAAGAGAGAGGGGAGGAGTAGGGGGAGGGGTAGAGAAGAGGTTAGGGGAGGAGTAGGGGGAGGGGTAGAGAAGAGAAGGGGAGGTGCAGGGAGGGGGAGAGAAGAGAGGGGAGGAGTAGGGGGAGGGATAGAAAGAGAGGGGAGGAGTAGGGGGAGGGATCCCAAAATGCATGTATAAATTGATCAAAACAAATGAAGTTAGTTGTGCAACACATTTTAATAGATAAAAACAATAAGGTACCATATTTTTAAATAAGTGCAGGCTTTTCTCCTCGGAAAATACACAGCTGATTCAAAGGCAGATATTAAAACTCTTCCTGGTAGGATAGACTTTCCTTCCTTCCTCTTCCCCGTTACTGTGAGAAAGGAGGGAGGAGATAAGATGCAAGGAATTGCAAAAGGACACATTGCGATAGAGCCAGGGTAAAGTTAGGTCGAGGGAGGTCATCATGAATGGAATCAGCCACAATAGATTGTTTTGCAGGGACTTTTCAAACAATCCAAACAATCCAAATAGATATCTAACCTGTCATTTCCTGTATGTTTTGTCTTCTCTCTGTCTTCGCCCAGCATCACTGTATCTGGCTCCCACTCTGCTGCCCCACTCTGCTGCCCACTCTGCTGCCCACTCTGCTGCCTCAACATATTCCACTATTGGATTCAGAGGTGAGAACACGTTTCCTCAGCGTCACATTTTACCACAAGGGGGAGAAGCGGCATCTGAAATAGGTGACAGTGGATGCGTTTCAGATATTGAAAATTCAAAGATCACGTTATGTCTTGTTTGCCAGCCAAATGAAAATAATGGAGCACGATTAGACTTAATTAATATTGATTAAGGATGTCATAAATCAACTGTGGCTTTTGGGTTAGCTTGTGGTTGTTTGACCTCAGCCTCGCGGGGCCTATCTCCTCTCTGCTGAGACTAAGGTTGTTTTGGGGGTTAAGTTGTGGTTTGATCAGGTTGTGGCTAGGTTAGGTTGAGATAGTCTTACTTGTGGTCTATACTTTCCATTCAAAACATCAGCCTAGAGATAATTGGTTAGTCTTGAGTTGACATCTTTTTCAAATCTCCTTAAGCCTGAGAGTTGAGTCTAAGGTTAGACTGAGGTTGTGTTACCTCTGTCCTCTCCCTGCAGAGACCAGCCCAGACGTTGGCCGTTCATCAGAGGTCCACTCCAAGAAGACTGTTCTGATCAAGACCATCGAAACCCGCGATGGAGAGGTGAGCTAAACAGACAGAACCGACAAAAACAGAAGACACTATGGACCAATATAGGCCCCATCCTAAATAACTCCATATCCCCTTCATAGTGCACTACCAGGGGCCCAGGACTCTGGTCAAAAGTAGCACACTATATAGGGAATAGGGTGTTTATTTTACACTTGGAAATAGCATTTCATAGCCTTACAGTCATTAATTAATACATTTTGATCTAGATTAAATATGAATTGAGAGAAGGTGCTAGTGTTCTGTGTGTAAGTACAGTTTATATCTCAACTGTTTACCAACTACCTTTAATGAAGTCACTTCTCCTATCCGGAACACCTCAGTACTAGACCTGATGACTCTACCCTACCTCTGAGCATCTCACCGTCTCCTCACAGTTAAGAGATGTACAGAGGTCACCAGAGTTCGGGTCAATATAATTTCACTTCAGACAAATTCATGAAGTGAACAGAAATTCCTGATTCCAATTAAACATTTTCTTAATAGAAAAGCGTTGAGACGGTCTCCCGAGTGGTGCAATGTTTGATGCGTTACTACAGACCCGGGTTCGATCCCAGGCTGTCACAACCGGCCGTAACCGAAAGTCCCATAGGGCGGTACACAATTGGCCCGGCGTCGTCTGGGTTAGGGGAGGGTTTGGCCGAGGGGGGGGGGGGGGGGGGCTTTACTTGGCTCATCGCGCTCCAGCGACTCCTTGTGGCGGGCTGGGTGCCTGCACGCTGACCCTGGTCATCAGTTGAAACGGTGCTTCCGGGTTAAGCGGGCGGGTGTTAAGAAGCGAGGTTTGGCGGGTCCTGTTTCGGAGGATGCATGACTCGACCTTCACCTCCCGAACCCGTTGAGGAGTTGCAGCGATGAGACAAGATCGTAATTGGATCGCTATTGGAAATCACGAAATTGGGGAGAAAAAGGGGGTAAATTACAACAACAAAAAAGAAAACCATTGACGAGAATTAGGAATTGGAATTTAATTTTACTTCCTGGATTTACATTTTACTTCCTGAATTTATATTTACTTCCTGAATTGACTGAACCCTGGAGGACACACTATTGTTCACACTAAACTACAGTTGTATAGTCACTGTCCTGTCCACACTTTAACTGTCCTTGTCTCCAGTATATCTATATGTATTTTATTGTATTTATTTAACCTTTATTTTCACAGGAAAGTCCCTTTGAGACCATGTCTCTTCGGAAGAGAGCCCTGTTTCACAAAAAAAAAAAAAAAAAGCAGCAGAAAAAAACAAGGTACATAATAAAGGAAAGAGTTCAGATAACGGCAGTGTCATGACAAATACAACAAATACAACAAATACAACAATGCAATTAGAACGATAAAAAAAGAAAACACGTACATTCGTTACCAATATCCTAAACTTCCCAAAAGGAACTAGTACGTCTAATTATAAGGGGTAACTCTGAAAATTGTTCCTTAATAAAAACAACACCTTGTTTAACCTAAATCGGTAGTTTACCAAAGGAATTTCAAGAGTTATTCGTTCCTGTGAGCCAGTAAGGTATTTTCTACCTCCGTGGGTCAGGAGCGATGTGAAGTATATGGTAATTTCTGCAAGAGAGATATGTAAATGAATAGATGGTACTGTTGCATAAATAAGAGAGAAATAAGATGCTGTATCGTCACATAATGTAACGGGACCAAGGCAAAGCGTGTTGAGTGCTCATTTGTATTTTAATGAAATCGAAACACTTAGACAAATAAACAAAACAACAGCCGACAGTTCTGTCAGGTTACACAAACAAAACAGAAAACAACTACCCACGAAAACCAAGTGGGAAAAAGGCTGCCTAAGTATGGCTTCAATCAGAGACAACAATAGACAGCTGCCTCTGATTGGAAACCATACACGGCCAAAACATAGAATCAAAACACATAGAATGCCCACCCACCTATCACACCCTGACCTAACTAAACAGAGAAAAAAACAGCTCTCTTAGGTCAGAGCGTGAGACATAAACCGTAAAGGTGCAGTGTAATGTGTTGTTTTACAGGGTCAGCCATAGTAGTATGATAGGTGTTGTTTTACAGGGTCAGCCATAGTAGTATGATAGGTGTTGTTTTACAGGGTCAGCCATAGTAATATGATAGGTGTTGTTGTACAGGGTCAGCCATAGTAGTGTGATAGGTGTTGTTTTACAGGGTCAGTCTAGTAGTATGATAGGTGTTGTTTTACAGGGTCAGCCATAGTAGTATGATAGGTGTTGTTGTAACAGGGTCCGCCATAGTAGTTATGACAGGTGTTGTTTTTACAGGGTTCAGTCATAGTAGTATGATAGGTGCAGTGAAATGTGTTGTTTTACAGGGTCAGTAATAGTAGTATGATAGGTGTTGTTTACAGGTCAGCCATAGTAGTATGATAGGTGTTGTTACACAGGGTCAGCCATAGCAGTATGATAGGTGTTGTTGTACAGGGTCAGCCATAGTAGTATGATAGGTGTTGTTACACAGGGTCAGTCCATAGTAGTATGATAGGTGTTGTTTTACAGGGTCAGTCATAGTAGTATGATAGGTGTTGTTTTACAGGGTCAGCCATAGCAGTACGGCTCCCCAGGAGCAAATTAGGATTAATTGCCTTTCTAAGGGCACTTCGACTGATTTTTCACCTTGGGTATTCAAACCCACGATCTTTCGCTTACTGCCCACGTTCTAATCGCTAAGCTGCCCGCTGCGCTCCGCCAGTGATTCTGGCAGGAAGTGATGTCACTCGTGAGAACGTGGAGTGGCCTATGATAAGCAGTATCCAATGGTTTTAAAAAAAAGTGGCAGCAGCGTTTATATAGATTATGTCGCCAATAGTCAAAGGCTGACAGGAAAATTGACTGAACAATTGTTTTCCTACAACCAAGCAATCTATTTCTGTAGAACAAGCCCAGTTTTAAGTCTCAGTTTCTTCGTTTAGCTCATCCGCGTGTTTTAAATGACAACTTGTCGTCGATCCAAATGCCAAGGTATTTATATGAGGGGACTCGTTCATTATCGTATTTTGTATTCTGTTGTATTTTGTAAATAGTTGTGTAATTGTACGATGCAGGGCTCCCTTGTGAAAGAGACCTTGGTCTCAATGGGACTCCCTGTTGAAAGAAAGGTTACAATAAACAAGTCAAATACAAATCTATACACGTTGTCTCTCTGTGCCTGACCTCTCAACCTTGACTGACTGTCCTCTCCTTCCATAGGTGGTCAGTGAATCTACACAGCACCAGCAGGACATCATGTAAACAACAACAACAAACAAACGAAGCAACAACAAGTTAAAACATTTTTTAAGGACGGTTTACATACCAAGATACAAGGGCTGCTCAAGTTAGCTTTTCTAAGGAAAGCCTCTTCTGAAAGGTCTCTTTTTGAGAGGGAGTGAGTTATTAACACCTTATGAAAAGTTATAACCACCTTACAAAGGGTAAGGTGGTTATAGTTATTAACACCTTACGGTTATACCACCTTACCGTTCATAACTCACTAACTCCTAGTAATCAGATTTTATATGACCAATCACCAAAGGAGAAGAAGACAGAAGAAGACAATGCTACCAGTAATCAGAAGACAATGTTACCGTAATCAGAAGACAATGTTACTGTAATCAGAATACAATGTTACCGTAATCAGAAGGCAATGTTAATGTAATCAGAATACAATGTTACCGTAATCAGAAGGCAATGTTAATGTAATCAGAATACAATGTTACCGTAATCAGAATACAATGTTACCGTAATCAGAATACAATGTTACCGTAATCAGAATACAATGTTACCGTAATCAGAATACAATGTTACCAGTAATCAGAATACAATGTTACCGTAATCAGAAGACAATGTTACCGTAATCAGAATACAATGTTACCGTAATCAGAAGACAATGTTACCGTAATCAGAAGACAATGTTACCGTAATCAGAATACAATGTTACCGTAATCAGAAGACAATGTTACCGTAATCAGAATACAATGTTACCATAATCAGAAGACAATGTTACCGTAATCAGAATACAATGTTACAGTAATCAGAAGGTGGGAACCAGGTGGAATGAAAAGTCAAGTCAGGCCCTGGCCAGAAACAGAACATACATGGCTAGAGGGGATCTCCAGAATGTCAAGAGTTGTAACTCTGTAGTGCACGTTTCTTTGTGTGTGTGTGTGTCAGAAAGGGTCTATCTGCTTCACAATGTTTTCACAGCCGATGATCTGAAATAAAATACATTTTATGTTGATTTGGCTTTTATTTACCCAACACCTCTGTGTGTAAATTGCTATCAAGTGAGAGTAACTGTATCAGTCAAACTTGGGTAATATTTTATTCAGTGGATTAATTGTAGATTAACAGTGGATTAAAACATGGATGGGTTTATTAATGAGCTACCCATTTTTTTCTTCACATTGTACTGTAACAGAATCTGAGTGTTTTACAGTGGAGTAACAATAATTTAGTTTCCTAGTTTTCATAATAACCAGATGTTATAATGCTAACAGTGACACAACAGAAGTCTCCACCACGGCTACAATCAAATAGAGACATTAAGGGGATAAAGACTAAAATATCATCTCTGTCTATCGCCCATCGCCCACCTCACCTCATCCCTCACTACTTCCCATCCCCCACCTCACTCATCCTCACTACTTCCCATCCCACCACCTCACTCCATCCCTCACTACTTCCCATCCCCCACCTCACTCCACCCCTCACTACTGTCCCATCCCCCACCTCACTCATCCCTCACTACTTCCCATCCCCCACCTCACTCATCCTCACTACTTCCCATCCCCACCTCACTCATCCCTCACTACTTCCCATCCCCCACCTCACTCATCCCTCACTACTTCCCATCACCCACCTCACTCATCCCTCACTACTTCCCATCGCCCACCTCACTCCATCCCTCACTACTTCCCATCCCCCACCTCACTCATCCCTCACTACTTTCCCATCCCCCACCTCACTCATCCCTCACTACTTCCCATCCCCCACCTCATCCTCCATCCCTCACTACTTCCCATCCCCCACCTCACTCCATCCCTCACTACTTCCCATCCCCCACCTCACTCATCCCTCACTACTTCCCATCCCCCACCTCACTCATCCCTCACTACTTCCCATCCCCCACCTCACTCATCCCTCACTACTTCCCATCCCCCACCTCACTCATCCCTCACTACTTCCCATCCCCCACCTCACTCATCCCTCACTACTTCCCATCCCCCACCTCACTCCATCCCTCACTACTTCCCATCCCCCACCTCACTCCATCCCTCACTACTTCCCATCCCCCACCTCACTCATCCCTCACTACTTCCCATCCCCCACCTCACTCCATCCCTCACTACTTCCCATCCCCCACCTCACTCATCCCTCACTACTTCCCATCCCCCACCTCACTCATCCCTCACTACTTCCCATCCCCCACCTCACTCATCCCTCACTACTTCCCATCCCCCACCTCACTCCATCCCTCACTACTTCCCATCCCCACCTCACTCCATCCCTCACTACTTCCCATCCCCCACCTCACTCATCCCTCACTACTTCCCATCCCCCACCTCACTCCATCCCTCACTACTTCCCATCCCCCACCTCACTCCATCCCTCACTACTTCCCATCCCCCACCTCACTCATCCCTCACTACTTCCCATCCCCCACCCCACCTCACGCACCCCTCACTACTTCCCATCCCCCACTCACTCAGCCCTCACTACTTCCATCCCCACCTCACTATCCCTCATACTTCCCACCCCACCTCACTCATTCCCTCACTACTTCCCATCCCCCACCTCACTCCATCCCTCACTACTTCCAATCCCCCACCTCACTCCATCCCTCATACTTCCCATCCCCACACTCACTCCATCCCTCACTACTTCCCATCCCCCCACCTCACTCATCCCTCACTACTTCCCATCCCCCACCTCACTCCATCCCTCACTACTTCCCATCCCCCACCTCACTCCAATCCCTCACTACTTCCCATCCCCCACCTCACTCCACCCTCACTACTTCCCATCCCCCCCCTGCACTCATCCTCACGACTTCCCATCCCCCACCTCACTCATCCCTCACTACTTCCCATCCCCCACCTCACTCATCCCCTCACTACTTCCCATCCCCCACCTCACTCATCCCTCACTACTTCCCATCCCCCACCTCACTCATCCCTCACTACTTCCCATCCCCCACCTCACTCATCCCTCACTACTTCCCATCCCCCACCTCCCTCGCTCCCTCACTTCCTCCACCACCCCACTCGCTCCCTCCCTCGCTCCCTCCCTCCTTCCCTCCCTCCCTCGCTCGCTCCCTCCCCCACCCCCCTCCTCGCTCCCTCCCTCGCTCCCTCCCTCCTTCCCTCCCTCCCTCGCTTCCTCCCTCCATTCTTCGCTCCCTCTATCCCTCCCTCCCTCCATCCCTCGCCCCTCCCTCCCTCCCTCGCTCCCTCCCTCTCTCCCCCATGCTCTCCTCCATCCCTCCCTCCCTCCATGCTCTCTCCCCATCCCTCCCTCCCTCCCGCTATACAAATGTCCATTAATTATAATCCACATAATAATGTGCATTCCTGTTACTGCATGATTATTTTCCTGCTGTAGGAGACTGGCTCAAGATAACCTGTTAAATGTAATGTCAAAATGTAGATTTCTACCTCTGGTAAGTGCATGTGTAATTGGTTCTGTACCGGTACCTTTCTGGGGTCGTGCTCTTGGGTCGTGTTCTGGGGTCGTGCTCTGGGGTCGTGTTCTGGGTCGTACTCTCGGTCGTGTTCTGGGGTCGTGCTCTGGGGTCGTGCTCTGGGGTTGTGTTCTGGGGTCGTGATCTGGGGGTCGTGTTCTGGTCGTGCTCTGGGGTTGTGTTCTGGGTCGTGCTCTGGGGTTGTGTTCTGGGTCGTGTTCTGGGGTTGTGTTCTGGGTCGTGTTCTGGGGTCATACTCTGGGGTCATGTTCTGGGTCGTGTTCTGGGGTCGTGTTCTGGGGTTGTGTTCTGGGTTGTGTTCTGGGTCATACTCTGGGGTCATGTTCTGGGTCGTGTTCTGGGGTCGTGTTCTGGGGTTGTGTTCTGGGTTGTGTTCTGGGTCATACTCTGGGGTCATGTTCTGGGTCGTGTTCTGGGGTCGTGCTCTGGGGTCGTGCTCTGGGGTCGTGTTCTGGGGTCGTGTTCTGGGGTCGTGTTCTGGGTCGTGCTCTAGTGGAAGGGACGGGAAAACTCTGGACACAATTCTGCCGGTTGACTTCTTTTAATGACTGCATGGGGCTCTTGAGTGGCACAGCAGTCTAGAGATGTCACTACAGACACTGGTTCGATTCCAGGCTGTATCACAGCCGGCCGTGATTGGGAGGCCTCATAGGGCGTGCACAATTGGCCCAGCGTTGTTAGGGTTTGGCACTGGGTAGGCCGTCATTGTAAATAAGAATTTGTTCTTAACTGACCTGCCTAGTTAAATAAAGGTTAAATATAAAAATGCAAGGCAAACGTTAATGCTGCTGTATTGACTCTCATACACAAGTATATTTGCCTCTCCTCATCACGCTTTGAGCAAACTCATGTCAACAAAAAATGCACTGTACAAAATGTACATGTTAATATTTTCCAGAGAATAAAATGGCATTTTATATAAGATGTACACCACCAATACACTAATAATTTGCTAATAAGTGCTAAATATTTATTTGAGTGTACTATTGGACGACATTGACATTTCTGATATGACCGGAAAGGTAATAAAATGATTTGACCGGACAGGTAATAAAATGATATGACCGGACAGGTAATAAAATGATATGACCGGACAGGTAATAAAATGATATGACCGGACAGGTAACAAAATGATTTGACCGGACAGGTAATAAATGATTTTGACCGGACAGGTAATAAAATGATATGACCGGACAGGTAATAAAATGATATGACCGGACAGGTAATAAAATGATAAGACCGGACAGGTAATAAAATGATATGACCGGACAGGTAATAAAATGAAAGACTGGCTTTTTGAACGACACACAGATGATTCAATCTCAATTGCACTCCGCATTGCATTTTCCGACCTGGACAAAAGGAAAACCTATGTGAGAATGCTGTTCATTGACTACAGCTCAGTGTTCAACACCATAGTGCCTTCAAAGCTCATCACTAAGCTAAGGACCCCTGGGACTAAACATCTCCCTCTGCAATTGGATCCTGGACTTCCTGACGGGCCGCCCCCAGGTGGTAAGACTAGGCAATAACACATTTTCCACGCTGATCCTCAACACTGGGGCCCCTCAGAGGTGCATGCTCAGTCCCCTCCTGTACTCCCTGTTCACCCACGACTGCATGGCCAAGCACAACTCCAACACCATCATTAAGTTTGCTGACAACACAACAGTGTCACCGACAATGATGAGACAGCCTATAGGGAGGAGGTCAGAGACCTGGCAGTGTGGTGTCAGGACAACAACCTTTCCCTTAATGTGATCAAGACAAAGGAGATGATTGTGGACTACAGGAAAAGGAGGGCTGACCACGCCCCCATTCTCATCAACGGGGCTGTAGTGGAGCAGGTTGAGAGCTTCAAGTTCCTTGATGTCCACATCAACAACAAACTAGAATGGTCCAAACACACCAAGACAGTCGTGAAGAGGGCACGACAACGCCTTTTCCCCCTCAGGAAACTGAAAAGATTTGGCATGGGTCCCCAGATCCTCCAAAAGGTTCTACAGCTGCACCATCGAGAGCATCCTGACCGGTTACATCACTGCCTGGTATGGCAACTGCCTGGCATCCGACCACAAGGTGCCACAGAGGGAAGTGCGTACGGCCCAGTTCATCATTGGGGCCAAGCTTCCTGCCATCCAAGACCTATATATGGTGCATTCGGAAAGTATTCAGACCCCTTGACCTTTTCCCCATTTTGTTACGTTACAGCCTTTATCTAAAATTGATGAAATAGTTTTTTCCTCTCATCAATCTACACACGTAACCCCAAAATGATAAAGCAAAAACTGACGTTTTGGAAATTTTTGCAAATGCATTAAAATAAAAACTTAAATATCACATTTACAATAGTATTCAGACCCTTTACTCAGTACTTTGTTGAAGCACCTTTGGCAGCGATTACAGCTTTGAGTCTTCTTGGGTATGACTATACAAGCTTGGCACACCTGTATTTGGGGAGTTTTCTCCCATTCTTCTCTGCAGATCCTCTCAAGCTCTGTCAAGGTTGGATGGGAGCGTCGCTGCACAGCTATTTTAGGGTCTCTCCAGAGATGTTCGATTGGGTTCAAGTCAGGGATCTGGCTGGGCAACTCAAGGACATTCAGAGACTTGTCTTGACTGTGTGCTTATGGTCGTTGTCCTGTTGGAAGGTGAACCTTCGCCCCAGTCTGAAGACTTGAGCACTCTGGAATAGGTATTCATCAAGGATCTCTCTGTACTTTTATCCGTTCATCTTTCCCTCGATCCTGACTAGTCTCCAGCTCTAGGAAGAGTCTTGACTTGCTAGCTAACATTGAACAAAATTGGTTAGCTTTAGCTACCTGCAGATTCATACTACACCATTTCATGTACGGTGGCTAGCTATGACAATACGTTTGTATTGCTAGTACTGTATGGGTTGGGATTATGGTTAATTGTTTAGCTAGCTAGCTAGCTACATATCTAAACAAAAGACTCCACTACGCCAGGTGACGACATGACCCATCAAGTTAGCCAGGTGTGTCTGGGGGGTGATTATGGCTATCTATTGTTGTCACGTCATAATAAGTTGTTACTGTCATACACGTCGATGAACGGTGACCAAAATGCAGCGGGTATATTGCTCATCTTTCTTCTTTATTTGAAAGAACACTCAAAACAAAATAAACAGACGACGAAACAGTTCCATAAGGCACATAGGCTATACAGAAAACAACCACCCACAAAAACACAGGAAAAAACAGGCTGCCTAAGTATGGCTTCCAATCAGAGACAACGAAAGACACCTGCCTCTGATTGGAAGCCATACTTGGCCACACATAGAAAATAAACATAGAAATAGAAAACTAGAACCAAAATCCCCTAGAACCAAAAAAAAACAAAACACACAAAACAAACATCCCCTGCCACGCCGTGACCATACTACAATTACAAACGACCCCTTTTACTGGTCAGGACGTGACAATTACTTTCAATGGTAGAGTAGGTCAGAGCGTGACAGGGGGTGTTTGTCTGTTTTTGTATTTCTATGTTCAGTTTCTAGTTTTGTATTTCTATGTTGGTGTTGTTTGGCGTTGACCTCCAATTGGAGGCAGCTGATCCTCGTTACCTCTAATTGGAGGTCAAATTTATGTTGATGTTTGTCCCACCTGGGTTTTGTGGGTGATTAATGTTGAGTAGTGTGTTTTCCTCTCTGCGTCACGGTTTGTTGTTTTTTTCTTAGTTCAAGTATTTAATGTATTGCATTACGTTTCACAAATAAATAAATATGTGGAACTATGAACACGCTGCATTTTGGTCCGATCCTTCAGACAGCCGTGACAATTGTATTTTATGATCATGTGTACATGTCATGACAATAGTGACCCATCCACTTGGCTAGATATAGCTGGGGGTTGGTTATAGCGTTTGTTTCACATCAATTTAGACACGTGTGTCTGGCTAAGCGTCATCTAATATTTATAGCCTATTTTTTATCTGGACACCATCTGTTTTTGATATTACTAGTGCTACGCAAGTAACCATTTCACTGTACCGTTTACACCTCATTTTTTTCCGAGTTCCCAGTTGTTTTGAATGCTGCATTAGAGTTTGGATTATGTTTCATTGTTTAGCTAGCTAGCTCCACTATGAAAGTAACCATTTCACTGTAACGCTTACTCCAACTGTAGCCCAGGCATGTGACAAATAAACATACATTTTATTTGATGTAGTGTGTGTTACCAGAGATGGTAATGTGAAAAAACAACATGACCTGCACTAAAGTCAGATTAGGATATAGGCCAAGGACTAGATAAAGTGTATTTTTTACCTGGAGTTTTTCCTTATTGTAGGCTACTACTTTTACCAGTTTTTAGTCTCCTTACTCACTCTGTTTAGCACATGGCCTCACATGTGAATCCTTAAAGAGATGGGTGGGGCTAAAGGCTTAAGAGAATGTGAACGATGCTGAATGGCTGTAGACAAAGGAGAGCTCTCCAGTAGGTGCACCAAAACATTCAAGGGTCATTTTCTCAAGTGGGGTTACAATTTTATCAACTTTCAAAGCAGAATTACTTTCCCATTGTTCCTCAACTGCAGTGTATTATATACTATTTTGTAGCTCTGAGTCTCTACTTTTATCTCATGTAAAAAAATGTAAACATTTTTTTAAATGTTGCTACATAATACTGAATAGAGGTGGTGGGTCACGTGTTTAGCTACTGTAGATGTAGAAACAACGAACTGCAGCGGTCTAATGGTCTGTCTAATAGAGGTGGTCTGTCTAATAGAGGTGGTCTGTCTAATAGAGGTGGTCTGTCTAATAGAGGTGGTCTGTCTAATAGAGGTGGTCTGTCTAATAGAGGTGGTCTGTCTAATAGAGGTGGTCTGTCTAATAGAGGTGGTCTGTCTAATAGAGGTGGTCTGTCCAATAGAGGTGGTGGGTCACGTGTTTAGCTACTGTAGATGTAGAAACAACAAACTGTTGTAATAAACTGCGTAGTCAGTGACTTTAGAATCACAATGTTTATCATATCCAGGTTCATACAAAAACATGCTAACAAAACAAAAAAAACAAACAAACAAAAAACATGCTCAATAAAAATTCTAATATTTAATACAAGGCTCAGATCTTCTGTTTAAGTTACCCCCTTTGCACACATGACAGAATAATGCTTCAACTCATAGTGTAAAAACCAAATGGCACACTTATACCCTACATAGTGCACTACTTATGACCAGAGCCCTATGGACCCTGTACAAAAGTAGTGCACTATATAGGGAATAGGGCGTCGTTTGGGACACACAGCCATGGAAACCAACCCCGCCGACCATAGAGTAAAAGTGAAAATTATGTGGGGTCCCGTGTGGCTCAGTTGGTAGAGCATGGTGTTTGCAACGCCAGGGTTGTGGGTTCGATTCCCATGGGGGACCAGTACGGAGAAGAAAAAAAAAATGTATGAAATGTATGCACTTAAGTCGCTCTGGATAAGAGTGTCTGCTAAATGACTAAAATGTAAATGTAATCGTACAGACCCTCCTCGTAAAAGCCTGGATACCATCCGAGGTGTGTTATAGAGCAATGTACCAGACATCACTCTATTCGGTGTACAGGTCTAATGCCTTAAGAAAGGTCATTTACACTTGATCAGACGTTTACCGTGTTTACCGTGAATGTGGTGTCTGCGAACATCAGCGTGCTGTTCTATAACACGCCTTCGGTTGAATCCCAGCCCTCCTCAACAAATAATACAGTACTTACAAAACGGTAGCTGTCCTCACAATACTCAGAGCATCAATAAAACATAAAAATAGATTAATACATAATTATTACATTAAAAGAAAGAACACATTATATATATATATATATACAACAATCAAAGATGTACAATATTTACAAAGACATTGACTGACATTTAATCTCATAACAAGGGGAGAGAAACTGTTCCAATCAACACCCTCAAGCCCTTTTCACTATGTAACAAGAGAGGAGGAGAAGAGGAGAGGAGAAAGGGAGAGGAGAGGAGAAGAGAGGAGAGAGGAGAAGAGAAGAGGAGAGGAGAGGAGAAGAGAGGAGAGAGGAGAAGAGAGAAGGGAGAGGAGAGGAGATGAGAAGAGATGAGGAGAGGAGAAGAGAGGAGAGGAGAGGAGAGGAGAAGAGAGGAGAAGAGATAAGAGAGGAGGAGAGAAGAGACAAGAGAAGGATACTACTCAACGTCTGGTGCTTGGCTCATTGTAGTGTGATCCAACAGAGAGAGAGAGAGCAGAGTACACTTAATAAGGGTTGAATTCATAGTTGTGTATTTCTCCTGCCGTCGACCTCCGTCACATCTTACTAACCACCAACACAAAGATACAATTTCACACTGGATAACAGGAAATAACAGTCTTGAGGCAAAGCTTTCAGTACCTTCTTCAGACTTTGAAATGATCTCCCCCTTCATGTGGTGTACATGGTACAGTCCTAAAGCAGACACAGAGGGAGATGTGTAATGTACCAACCAGCGGTGTAGCGGAGGGTAAATAAGTAAACGCTGTAGACACACCTTTTTGCGACCTGGCGACCCGGTGATCAGAGTTTACCCATCTATAGTTTTACCACTACAGCCCAGGTACTAACCCCAGGAATTAACCCCACGTACTAACCCCAGGTACTGACCCAGGTACTAACCCCAGGAATTAACCCAGGTACTAACCCCAGGTACCAACCCAGGTACTAACCCAGGTACTAACCCAGGTACTAACCCCAGGTACTAACCCAGGTACTAACCCAGATACTAACCCCAGGTACTAACCCAGGTACTAACCCAGGTACTAACCCAGGTACTAAACCCAGGTACTAACCCCAGGTACTAACCCAGGTACTAACCCAGGTAGAACCCCAGGTACTAACCAAGGTACTAACCCCAGATACTAACCCCAGGTACTAACCCCAGGTACTAACCCCAGGTACTAACCCAGGTACTAAACCCAGGTACTAACCCCGGTACTAACCCCAGGTACTAACCCCAGGTACTAACCCCAGGTACTAACCCAGATACTAACCCACATACTAACCCAGGTACTAACCCCAGGTACTAACCCAGATACTAACCCAGATACTAACCCAGATATTAACCCCAGGTATCAACCCAGGTACTAACCCAGGTACTAACCCAGATATTAACCCCAGGTATCAACCCAGGTACTAACCCCAGGTACTAACCCCAGGTACTAACCCAGATACTAACCCCAGGTACTAACCCAGATACTAACCCCAGGTACTAAGCCAGGTACTAACCCAGGTACTAACCCACGTACTAACCAGGTACTAACCCAGGTACTAACCCCAGGTACTACCCCAGGTACAAACCCAGGTACTAACCCAGGTACTAACCCAGATACTAACCCCAGGTATTAACCCAGGTATTAACCCCAGGTACTAACCCCAGGTACTAACCCAGGTACTAACCAGGTACTAACCCAGGTACTAACCCCAGGTACTACCCCAGGTACTAACCCAGGTACTAACCCAGATACTAACCCCAGGTATTAACCCAGGTATTAACCCCAGGTACTAACCCCAGGTATTAACCCAGGTACTAACCCAGGTACTAACCCCGGTACTAACCCAGGTACTAATCCCCGGTACTAACCCAGGCACTAACCCAGGTACTAACCCAGGTACTAACCCCAGGTACTAACCCCAGGTACTAACCCAGGTACTAACCCCAGGTACTAACCCCAGGTACTAACCCCAGGTACTAACCCAGGTAATAACCCAGGTACTAACCCAGATACGAACCCCAGGTACTAACCCCAGGTACTAACCCAGGTACTAACCCAGGTACAAACCCCAGGTACTAACCCAGGTACTAACCCAGGTAGAACCCCAGGTACTAACCCAGGTACTAACCCCAGGTACTAACCCCAGGTACTAACCCCAGGTACTAACCCAGGTACTAACCCCAGGTACTAACCCCAGGTACTAACCCCAGGTACTAACCCCAGGTACTAACCCAGGTACTAACCCAGGTACAAACCCCAGGTACTAACCCAGGTACTAACCCAGGTAGAACCCCAGGTACTAACCCAGGTACTAACCCCAGATACTAACCCCAGGTACTAACCCCAGGTACTAACCACAGGTACTAACCCAGGTACTAACCCCAGGTACTAACCCAGGTACTAACCCCAGGTACTAACCCCAGGTAGAACCCAGGTACTAACCCAGGTACTAACCCCAGGTACTAACCCAGGTACTAACCCAGGTACTAACCCCAGGTACTAACCCCAGGTACTAACCCAGGTACTAACCCCAGGTACTAACCCAGGTACTAACCCCAGGCAGAACCCAGGTACTAACCCAGGTACTAACCCCAGGTACTAACCCAGGTACTAACACAGGTACTAACCCCAGGTACTAACCCCAGGTACTAACCCAGGTACTAACCCAGGTACTAACCCAGGTACTAACCCCAGGTACTAACCCAGGTACTAACCCCGGTACTAACCCCAGGTACTAACCCCAGGTACTAACCCCAGGTACTAACCCAGATACTAACCCCAGTTACTAACCCCAGGTACTAACCCAGGTACTAACCCCGGTACTAACCCCGGTACTAACCCAGAAACTAACCCAGGTACTAACCCAGGTACTAACCCAGGTACTAACCCCGGTACTAACCCCGGTACTAACCCCAGGTAGAACCCCAGGTACTAACCCCAGGTACTAACCCCAGGTACTAACCCAGGTACTAACCAGGTACTAAGCCAGGTACTAACCCAGGTACTAACCCAGGTACTAACCAGGTACTAACCCAGGTACTAACCCCAGGTACTACCCCAGGTACAAACCCAGGTACTAACCCAGGTACTAACCCAGATACTAACCCCAGGTATTAACCCAGGTATTAACCCCAGGTACTAACCCCTGGTACTAACCCAGGTACTAACCAGGTACTAACCCAGGTACTAACCCCAGGTACTACCCAGGTACTAACCCAGGTACTAACCCAGATACTAACCCCAGGTATTAACCCAGGTATTAACCCCAGGTACTAACCCCAGGTATTAACCCAGGTACTAACCCAGGTACTAACCCCGGTACTAACCCAGGTACTAAACCCCGGTACTAACCCAGGTACTAACCCAGGTATTAACCCAGGTACTAACCCAGGTACTAACCCCAGGTACTAACCCCAGGTACTAACCCAGATACTAACCCCAGGTACTAACCCCAGGTACTAACCCCGGTACTAACCCAGGTACTAAACCCCGGTACTAACCCAGGTACTAACCCAGGTATTAACCCAGGTACTAACCCAGGTACTAACCCCAGGTACTAACCCCAGGTACTAACCCAGATACTAACCCCAGGTACTAACCCCAGGTAGAACCCAGGTACTAACCCAGGTACTAACCCCAGGTACTAACCCAGGTACTAACCCAGATACTAACCCCAGGTACTAACCCCAGGTACTAACCCAGGTACTAACCCCAGGTACTAACCCAGGTACTAACCCCAGGTAGAACCCAGGTATTAACCCAGGTACTAACCCCAGGTACTAACCCAGGTACTAACCCAGGTACTAACCCCAGGTACTAACCCCAGGTACTAACCCAGGTACTAACCCAGGTACTAACCCAGGTACTAACCCCAGGTACTAACCCAGGTACTAACCCCGGTACTAACCCCAGGTACTAACCCCAGGTACTAACCCCTGGTACTAACCCCAGGTACTAACCCCAGGTAGAACCCCAGGTACTAACCCCAGGTACTAACCCCAGGTACTAACCCAGGTACTAACCAGGTACTAACCCAGGTACTAACCCAGGTACTAACCCAGGTACTAACCCCAGGTACTAACCCAGGTACTAACCCCGGTACTAACCCAGGTACTAACCCAGGTACTAACCCCAAGTACTAACCCAGGTACTAACCCAGGTACTAACCCCAGGTACTAACCCCAGGTACTAACCCAGGTACTAACCCAGGTACTAACCCCAGGTACTAACCCCGGTACTAACCCAGGTACTAACCCAGGTACTAACCCCAGGTACTAACTCCAGGTACTAACCCCGGTACTAACCCCAGGTATTAACCCCAGGTATTAACCCCAGGTACTAACCCCGGTACTAACCCAGGTACTAACCCAGGTACTAACCCAGGAACTAACCCCAGGTACTAACCCAGGTACTAACCCCAGGTATTAACCCAGGTATAACCCCAGGTACTAACCCCAGGTACTAACCCAGCTACTAACCCAGGTACTAACCCAGATACTAACCCAGGTACTAACCCCAGGTACTAACCCCAGGTATTAACCCAGGTACTAACCCAGGTAGAACCCCAGGTACTAACCCCAGGTACTAACCCAGGTACTAACCCCATGTACTAACCCAGGTACTAACCCAGGTACTACCCTAGGTACTAACCCAGGTACTAACCCAGGTACTAACCCCAAGTACTAACCCCAGGTACTAACCCCAAGTACTAACCCAGGTACTAACCCAGGTACTAACCCCAGGTACTAACCCAGGTACTAACCCAGGTACTAACCCAGGTACTAACCCAGGTACTAACCCAGGTACTAACCCCAGGTACTAACCCAGGTACTAACCCCAAGTACTAACCCAGGTACTAACCCAGGTACTAACCCCAGGTACTAACCCAGGTACTAACCCCAGGTACTAACCCCAGGTACTAACCCCAGGTACTAACCCAGGTACTAACCCCGGTACTAACCCCGGTACTAACCCAGGTACTAACCAAGGTACTAACCCCGGTACTAACCCCAGGTACTAACCCAGGTACTAGCCCCAGGTACTAACCCCAGGTACTAACCCAGGTACTAACCCCAGGTACTAACCCAGGTACTAACCCCAGTACTAACCCCAGGTACTAACCCAGATACTAACCCCAGGTACTAACCCAGGTACTAACCCAGGTACTAACCCCAGGTACTAACCCCAGGTACTAACCCAGGTACTAACCCACATACTAACCCCAGGTACTAACCCCAGGTACTAACCCAGGTACTAACCCCAGGTACTAACCCCAGGTACAACCCAGGTACTAACCCCAGGTACTAACCCAGGTACTAAACCAGGTACTAACCAGGTACTAACCAGGTACTAACCCAGGTACTAACCCAGGTACTAACCCAGGTACTAACCCCAGGTACTAACCCAGGTACTAACCCCACCTAGACTTTACTTTCACAGCACAGAATGTGTCTAGTGGTCTTGTTGAGGTGATATTATTCTACTGTAGTCTGGATGACTGTCACGTTGTACAGCGCCATATTTTCCTAACTGAAACCCTTAGGCCTACATCGGCTACAGTAAAAAAAAAATGCATTTCAGTTTTTCTTGGAATAGAAACACCATAATATTAATCAAATTAATTAAGCTACATTTCTAAAAATCCATCCCATAAAAGGGTTTAAAGTCTCTAGTACAGCCAATATTAATAACCGTTAAATGCATTTATTAATTAAATCGCGTTAGCTGTGATTGTAAAATGTAATCAAGGCTCCCTTTTGTTATTTTAATTTTATAACTAAAATGTTTGACTGTATTTAAAGACATGGATGACTTGTATGCTGTGTGTTGACATGTACAAATTAACGAGCGATTTAATAACTTATTTTTCTTAAAGATGCCCTCTGGCGGTCAAACTAACACTTAACCAACATTAATGGCAACAGTGGCTGACACTTAAATAACCCAGCAAGCTGTGCTGCAGTATGCCGCAACTTTTAAAAAGGACGAACCACTGTAGGAGTAATTACATTACAAAGGCAGGAGAGGAAGAGGAAGAGGAGAGGAGAGGAGAGGAGAGGAGAGGAGAGGAGAGGAGAGGAGAGGAGAGGAGAGGAGAGGAGAGGAGAGGAGAGGAGAGGAGAGGAGAGGAGAGGAGAGGAGAGGAGAGGAGAGGAGAGGAGAGGAGAGGAGAGAGAGCATGTGATTTGTACTGTCTCTCCAACAGGACCAGTAAAGGGCAACATTGAAGCCATATCAGGTTAGTTTGAATAATACAGTAGAAAACATCCCTTCCTTGGGTTTCAAATCCGTTCAAATGAATACAGCCCATAATGAGATGAACAGGTTAAACAGACTTAGTGGAGTTTAATAATGAACACAGCCCATAATGAGATGAACAGGTTCAACAGCCTGAGGCGAATCAGGATCAGTCGAAGAGGGCAAGACAGTAGGCACGCGCCAAACACCAAACACAACAAATCAACACAAGCACACATATCACAGCAGGCCACCTCAGCTTTAATAACATTCTGTATATAGTATCACAGCAGGCCACCTCAGCTGTAATAACATACTGTATATAGTATCACAGCAGGCCACCTCAGCTGTATTAACATACTGTATATAGTATCACAGCAGGCCACCTCAGCTGTATTAACATACTGTATATAGTATCACAGCAGGCCACCTCAGCTGTATTAACATACTGTATATAGTATCACAGCAGGCCACCTCAGCTGTATTAACATACTGTATATAGTATCACAGCAGGCCACCTCAGCTGTAATAACATACTGTATATAGTATCATAGCAGGCCACCTCAGCTGTAATCACATACTGTATATAGTATCACAGCAGGCCACCTCAGCAATAATTTCATACCTTGATTACATTGAGACAAAATCACATGTTTATTTTTATTTGTTGGGAATACTTATGAACAGATTTCATAAAGGAAACAAATGTTTTGTTGAATTCCTGGTGATTTTACAGTCTTTTAAAAAAAAATATATATACCAATAACTAAACCACCTCCCAAAGAAGTTTGCAGGTATTCTGGGAAATTGTAACACTTCAACAACAAAAAATCACTTGCGGGTATTGTATTGACCTACAGTACATTTTCTGGGAAATTGTAAGACTTCATAAATAGATGTCTTGAAGACTTCAGTCAATGCTTCCTTGCAGCCTTAAGAGCTGAGACTTAAGAAACACAGCAGGGTTTATATGTCACACAGTCCAAGTAAAACCACAGACTAATGGACGGAATGGAAGATATCAACAGCCTTTCAATCAATCAGTCCAGGGTTCAAAGGTCAATCTCAATGTGGACACTGATTGCTTCAGGGTGGAATGAAAGAGAAAGGGAAGGGACTGTATCGACGTCTATACGCACCTCAGAAACAAAATCGGTCCCAGACATTGAAGACGTTTTCTGGACAATGAACGGACAGACAGCACCACTCCAGAACACTATGGGGTATTGTCATTGTCACACCCGTACAGCCGGTACATTGGGGGCGGTCAGGGGTACTTGGGATCCACAGTCGTAGTCTCGGTCAGCTATGTGGTGCCTGGCGATGGGCCTGCCGTGGTGAGGGTACCCCCGTCTGTCCACCTGTCTGTCCCGGAAACTAGCGATGTAACTCTGAGGAGGGAGGGAGAGGGAGAGGGAGAGATGGAGAGGGAGGGAGGGAGGGAGGGAGGGAGGGAGGGGGGAGAGAGGGAGAGGGAGAGGGAGAGGGAGAGGGAGAGGGAGGGAGGGAGGGAGGGAGGGAGGGAGGGAGGGAGGGAGGGAGGGAGAGGGAGAGGGAGAGGGAGAGAGGGAGAGGGAGGGGAGGGGGAGAGAAGGAGAGGGAGGGAGGGAGGGAGAGAGAAGGAGAGGGAGAGGGAGAGCGAGAGAGGGAGAGGGAGGGAGGGAGGAAGAGATAGAGAGAAGGAGAGGGAGGGAGAAAGAAGGAGAGAGAGAGGGAGAGGGTTTGTCCAGAGCCAAGACAAATCGACAGTGATCGACACAGATGAAGACAGATGAAGAAATATGAAGACAGATGAAGACAGATGAAGACAGGCTGAAGACAGATGAAGACAGATGAAGAAATATGAAGACAGATGAAGACAGATGAAGACAGGCTGAAGACAGATGAAGAAATATGAAGACAGATGAAGACAGATGAAGACAGATGAAGACAGATGAAGACAGGCTGAAGACAGATGAAGACAGATGAAGACAGATGAAGAAATATGAAGACAGATGAAGACAGATGAAGACAGATGAAGAAATATGAAGAAATATGAAGACAGAGGAAGACAGATGAAGACAGATGAAGAAATATGAAGACAGATGAAGACAGATGAAGACAGATGAAGACAGGCTGAAGACAGATGAAGAAATATGAAGACAGATGAAGACAGATGAAGACAGATGAAGACAGATGAAGACAGGCTGAAGACAGATGAAGAAATATGAAGACAGAGGAAGACAGATGAAGACAGATGAAGACAGATGAAGACAGCTGAAGACAGATGAAGACATGCTGAAGACAGATGAAGACATGCTGAAGACATGCTGAAGACAGATGAAGACAGATGAAGACAGCTGAAGACAGATGAAGACATGCTGAAGACAGATGAAGACATGCTGAAGACATGCTGAAGACAGATGAAGACAGATGAAGACAGGCTGAAGACAGATGAAGACAGATGAAGACAGATGAAGACAGATGAAGACAGGCACAGCTTTATAGAGGGATATATTGAGAGGTACACATACCCATTTACAGACACTGAAAAAGGCACAAATATATATTGACACAGACATATCGACACCCATTGAGACGGGCAATTAGATACAGTATTCCCTATAGTGTACTTCTTTTGGCCTGGGCCCAAAGGGTGCCATTTGGGACTCATACAGGCAGAGAGCCAGAGAGCCAGGGTCTTACAGGAGAGAGCACGTCCCCATCGAAGCGTAGACTGTGGTTTGGTTTCCTGTGGTAGGTGATAGGCTCAGGGAGGAGGGGTTTGTTGGTGGTGGTGGTAAGGGGAGGAGGGTGGTGGTACTGCTTCTGTCTCTTCTTCTTCTTCCTCACTTCTTTCTGCATCCTCTCTTCCTTCTGGTGGATCCTCATCAACTGGACCCTCCGCTGCTGTCGACTGAGAACCACTGGAGAGAGAGAAACAGGAGGAGAGGATGAGAGAGGTAGGGCAGAGAATGAGAGAGACGAGAGAGAGAGAGAGAGAGAGAGAGAAAGAACCAGACAGAGGCAGAGAGATAAATAAAGACAGTCTGAAACCTCATCTTCCATCCAACAGCACAAATAGCACAGTCCACCATTCATACAGCATCCAGAGGAAAAGACTGACAGTCTGGTGAAAACCTCCTCGTCTTCCATCATTCATACAGCTTCCCTCTTTTCACATCGTTCAAGACACAATTATCCACCCAGCACGATGCCTAGGGGTTACTGAAAACCACAACACATTGTGCTGCAGCACAAACAGAATCATAAAATGTTTTGAGAACCCTCCTCCAAGAAGCACAGGACTAATACTACTGTTCCCTGTTCATTATCAACAGGACTAATAATACTGTTCCCTGTTCATTATCAGCAGGACTAATAATACTGTTCCCTGTTCATTATCAGCAGGACTAATACTACTGTTCCCTGTTCATTATCAGCAGGACTAATACTACTGTTCCCTGTTCATTATCAACAGGACTAATAATACTGTTCCCTGTTCATTATCAGCAGGACTAATAATACTGTTCCCTGTTCATTATCAGCAGGACTAATACTACTGTTCCCTGTTCATTATCAGCAGGACTAATACTACTGTTCCCTGTTCATTATCAGCAGGACTAATACTACTGTTCCCTGTTCATTATCAGCAGGACTAATACTACTGTTCCCTGTTCATTATCAGCAGGACTAATAATACTGTTCCCTGTTCATCAGCAGGACTAATACTACTGTTCCCTGTTCATTATCAGCAGGACTAATACTACTGTTCCCTGTTCATTATCAGCAGGAATAATACTACTGTTCCCTGTTCATTATCAGCAGGACTAATAATAATACTGTTCCCTGTTCATTATCAGCAGGACTAATACTACTGTTCCCTGTTCATTATCAGCAGGACTAATACTACTGTTCCCTGTTCATTATCAGCAGGACTAATACTACTGTTCCCTGTTCATTATCAGCAGGACTAATACTACTGTTCCCTGTTCATTATCAGCAGGACTAATAATACTGTTCCCTGTTCATTATCAGCAGGACTAATACTACTGTTCCCTGTTCATTATCAGCAGGACTAATAATACTGTTCCCTGTTCATTATCAGCAGGACTAATACTACTGTTCCCTGTTCATTATCAGCAGGACTAATAATACTGTTCCTTGTTCATTATCAGCAGGACTAATAACACTGTTCCCTGTTCATTATCAGCAGGACTAATACTACTGTTCCCTGTTCATTATCAGCAGGACTAATAATACTGTTCCCTGTTCATTATCAGCAGCAGCAGAATGTGTGCCTCAACAGTCCACACAGCCAGAGGTAGAGTCACCATTTGTCATTATCTCCACTTAATGATGTCCTCTTTACCCTCCTCTCTGCCTCACCCTCTCTCACCCCTCTTTACCCTCCTCTCTTCCTCACCCTCTCTCACCCCTCTTTACCCTCCTCTCTTCCTCACCCTGTCTCTTACCCCTCTAACCCTCCTCTCTATAACTCATTTCCTCTCCCATCTTGTCCCTGCCCCCTTGACCTCCCTACCCCCTCTTGACCTCCTTGCTGCCCCCCCCCAACCACCTCTTGACCTCCTTACTGCTCCCCCCCTCATCCCTCTGCCCCCCTTCACCCTCTTCCCCGCAATCAAAACATATAATCTTGGGAGAGTGGGGAGGAGGGGTCCACAGGTTGTTACTATGACAACCACCAGATTCCAACCACAGCGCCACAGCCAAAGCTTCCTTCCCTCTCTTTTGATTCAGAGCACATGCTTTGATCACAAGCCATCACACGTTCACAGTTTAATCACATTAGATATGTGACTTCCTGTTAAAAGCATAATTATATGTAGAACCTCATTCTGTGAAACCGCTGATTCTGTGGTGGTGGTATATAGCCTACCTCCAACCTCTGTTAGACTTCAGTTGCAGATTTTGACATTGTCGCTCATAGTCTGCTGCTGGAAACACGTATGTGTTATGGCTTTAACACCCCCTTGCTATATTGTGGATAAAGAGTTATCTGTCTAACAGAACACAGAGGGGGTTCTTTAATGGAATCCTCTCCAACATAATCCTGGTAGAAGCAGGAATTCCCCAGGGCAGCTGTCTAGGCCCATTACTTTTTTCAATCTTTACTAATGACATGCCACTGGCTCTGAGTAAAGCCTGAGTGTCTATGAATGCTGATGACTCAACACTATACACGTCAGCTACTACAGCGACTGAAATGACTGCAAGACTTAATAACAAAGAGTTGTAGTTAGTTTCAGAATGGGTGGCAAGGAATAACTTAGTCCTAAATATTTTTTAAACTAAAAGCATTATATTTGGGACAAATCATTCACTAAACCTCAACTAAATCTTGTAATAAATAATGTGGATATTGAGGCAGGTTTGTACAGGCCCTAGTTTTGTCGCACCTGGACTACTGTTCAGTCATGTGGTCAAGTGCCACAATAAGGGATTTAGGAAAATTGCAATTGGCTCAGAACAGAGCAGCACGGCTGGTCCTTGGATGTACACAGAGAGCTAATATTAATAATATGCATGTCAATCTCTCCTGGCTCAAAGTGGAGGAGAGATTGACTTCATCACTACCTGTATTTATGAGAAGTGTTGACATGTTGAATGCACAGAGCTGTCTGTTTAAACTACTGGCACACAGCTCAGACACCCATACATACCCCACAAGACATGCCACCAGAGGTCTCTTCACAGTCCCAAAGTCCAGAACAGACTATGGGAGGTGCACAGTACTACATAGAGCCATGACTACATGGAACTCTATTCCACATCAAGTAACTGACTGAAGCAGTGAAATTCGATTTTTTTTAAAAGCAGATAAAAATACACCTTATGGAACAGCGGGGACTGTGAAGCAACACAAACATAGGCACAGACACACATACATGATAACACACACGTACACATGGATTTAGTACTGTAGATATGTGGTAGTGGTGGAGTAGGGGCTTGAGGGCACACAGTGTGTCATGAAATCTGTGAATGTTTTGTAATGTTTTAAAATTGTATAAACTACCTTAATTTTGCTGCACTCCCAGGAAGAGCAGCTAATGGGGATCCTTAATAAATACAAATACAAATACAATCCCACATGCAAAAATCCCACTATAGGCCAGTTAGAATCAGATTAAGCCTAGTCCTGACCCCCATTGATTTGTAGTACTGGACTTGGCTTAAAGTAACTGCCCAGTTAAAAGCTTACTTTAAAAAGTTAACATTTTGTTAACTCATACCCAAACAATGTTGCTGACTCGTCCTATGCTCGTATTTGTGTCCAGTGCATGAATGGCAGAAAAAAAAACACTTAAAAAAAAAACCCACCTCAAACTTCTATCTCACAGAGACCATTTTAAAAATACTATTTCCTCATTGAGGATGATGTGCTACTCCTAGGTAGAATGAGCTGGCCAATCAGTGGTCTAGAGCGTAGAGGATGAGCTGGCCAATCAGTGGTCTAGAGCGTAGAGGATGAGCTGGCCAATCAGTGGTCTAGAGCGTAGAGGATGAGCTGGCCAATCAGTGGTCTAGAGCGTAGAGGATGAGCTGGCCAATCAGTGGTCTAGAGCGTAGAGGATGAGCTGGCCAATCAGTGGTCTAGAGCGTAGAGGATGAGCTGGCCAATCAGTGGTCTAGAGCGTAGAGGATGAGTTGGCCAATCGTTGAATGGCACGAGGGGTCGGCAGGGGGGTGATTTTTAGGATTTTTAGCCCATAGATATTGTTGTAATTTTTTTGTCACTCAAATATCACATGAATACACATTAGACATGGCAAAATGTATAGAATTGCAAGAAAATGAGGTTCAAAACTGCAAAACTTTTTTTGCACTCCATGACAAAATGTGTAGAATTGCACGAAATGAAGCTTTAAACCTGGAAAATTCTCTCCACCAACAAGGGAGGTGTGAAGAGTTTGTACCATGAAATAGACATGGCGTGTGTGCAAACAGGGTAGTGCGGGATGTTTCCCAATGCTGGAAGGGAACCCCTGGACTAGAGGAGGAACAGCTGGCCAATCAGTGGTCTAGAGGAGGAACAGCTGGCCAGTCAGTGGTCTAGTGGAGGATGAGCTGGCCAATCAGTGGTCTAGAGGAAGATGAGCTGGCCAATCAGTGGTCTAGAGGAGGATGAGCTGGCCAATCAGTGGTCTAGAGCATAGAGGATGACCTGGCCAATCAGCCGACTACTCGCATTAATATTTTTAATTACCAATATACGCCCACACCATTCCGACACAGAAAAAAAAGCTGCTTTTGGTATACACAGTTAAGGAAAAGTCTTTCACTCATATTGTAAGTAATTGTAGGTCATATTTCATGGATATATGGAAACACTGGACAGTTACTTTAGTCGTGTCTAGGCAAAGACCACAGCTGGCAAGACCGTACCAGATCTATCACTCAACCTCAGTGTGTGAGTATCCCTCTGTTAGGGTTAAAGGTCAGGGATCAGACTCAACCCTCAGTGTGTGAGTATCCCTCTGTTAGGGTTAAAGGTCAGGTATCAGACTCACCCTCAGTTTGTGAGTATCCCTCTGTTAGGGTTAAAGGTCAGGGATCAGACAACCTCAGTTTGTGAGTATCCCTCTGTTAGGGTTAAAGGTCAGGGATCAGACAACCTCAGTTTGTGAGTATCCCTCTGTTAGGGTTAAAGGTCAGGTATCAGACTCACCCTCAGTGTGTGAGAATCCCTCGGCGGTTACCTTCCATTGGATGAGGACCCCCAGCAACGCCAGGACAGGCCACACCCCCATGACGACCCAGGTGAACCAGCAGAGAGGACGGGGCGGAGCCACCGTGATCCTCTCAGACATGTATCTGTAATACCATAGAGTCAAGGAATAAGAGGGGGTGTGGTATGTTGGCAAACCCCCGAGGGACCATATTGCTATTTTAAACTGGTTACCAACATAAATAGAACAATAAACATGCATTTTTGCATCATACACATGGTATATTGTCTGATATACACAAGGTTGAAATGCTGTGTCGGCCAATCAGCATCCAGGATCCAAACTACCCGGTTTATAATATGTATTTACCTATAATTGTATAAGAAGGTTTAAGACGGCAGTTTAATTCCCTTAAAAAAAACTGAACTTTCTTTCACAATCCTAGAACTAAGCAGATTCCTTCAGTGGTCGAGACAACTTCTGAAATCTTGGAAATCAAAACCACAGATGTTTAATATATGCTCTTTAGCAGAAACTTATTTTCCCCAAAGCCACTTCCAGTAATGTTATCTTCCAGTTGTGTTATCTTCCAGTAGTGTTATCTTAGTGGTGTTATCTTCCAGTAGTTTTATCTTCCAGTAGTGTTATCTTCCAGTAGTTTTATCTTCCAGTAGTGTTATCTTCCAGTAGTGTTATCTTCCAGTAGTGCTATCTTCCAGTAGTGTTATCTTAGTGGTGTTATCTTCCAGTAGTGTTATCTTCCAGTAGTGTTATCTTCCAGTAGTGTTATCTTAGTGGTGTTATCTTCCAGTAATGTTATCTTCCAGTAGTGTTATCTTCCAGTAGTGTTATCTTAGTGGTGTTATCTTCCAGTAGTTTTATCTTCCAGTAGTTTTATCTTCCAGTAGCGTTATCTTCCAGTAGTGTTATCTTCCAGTAGTGTTATCTTCCAGTAGTTTTATCTTCCAGTAGTGTTATCTTCCAGTAGTTTTATCTTAATGGTGTTATCTTACAGTAGTGTTATCTTAGTGGTGTTATCTTCCAGTAGTGTTATCTTAGTGGTGTTATCTTCCAGTAGTGTTATCTTCCAGTAGTGTTATCTTCCAGTAGTGTTATCTTCCAGTAGTGTTATCTTAGTGGTGTTATCTTCCAGTGGTGTTATCTTCCAGTAGTGTTATCTTAGTGGTGTTATCTTCCAGTAGTGTTATCTTAGTGGTGTTATCTTAGTAGTGTTATCTTAGTGGTGTTATCTTCCAGTAGTGTTATCTTCCAGTAGTGTTATCTTCCAGTAGTGTTATCTTAGTGGTGTTATCTTACAGTAATGTTATATTACAGTAGTGTTATCTTCCAGTAGTGTTATCTTAGTGGTGTTATCTTACAGTAATGTTATATTACAGTAGTGTTATCTTCCAGTAGTGTTATCTTCCAGTAGTGTTATCTTCCAGTAGTTTTATCTTCCAGTAGTTTTATCTTCCAGTAGTGTTATTTTACAGTAATGTTATCTTCCAGTAGTGTTATCTTCCAGTAGTGTTATCTTCCAGTAGTGTTATCTTCCAGTAGTTTTATCTTCCAGTAATGTTATTTTACAGTAATGTTATCTTCCAGTAGTGTTATCTTCCAGTAGTGTTATCTTAGTGGTGTTATCTTACAGTAATGTTATATTACAGTAGTGTGATCCTCCAGTAGTGTTATCTTAGTGGTGTTATCTTAGTGGTGTTATCTTACAGTAGTGTTATCGTAGTGGTGTTATCTTAGTGGTGTTATCTTACAGTAGTGTTATCGTAGTGGTGTTATCTTAGTGGTGTTATCTTAGTGGTGTTATCTTACAGTAGTGTTATCGTAGTGGTGTTATCTTACAGTAGTGTTATCTTAGTGGTGTTATCTTACAGTAGTGTTATCTTCCAGTAGTGTTATCTTAGTGGTGTTATCTTAGTGGTGTTATCTTACAGTAGTGTTATCGTAGTGGTGTTATCTTAGTGGTGTTATCTTACAGTAGTGTTATCGTAGTGGTGTTATCTTAGTGGTGTTATCTTACAGTAGTGTTATCGTAGTGGTGTTATCTTACAGTAGTGTTATCTTAGTGGTGTTATCTTACAGTAGTGTTATCGTCCAGTAATGTTATCTTACAGTAATGTTATCTTACAGTAATGTTATATTACAGTAGTGCGTGCAAAGATTTGAATACATTTTCAGATGGGTGGCCTCCCCAATCCTGGCGTGGGAAGCCAGCTGAGCAACAGAGAGGAGAGAAAAGAAGAGGAGGGGAGGGGTGAGGAGGAGAGAGGAGGGGAGAGGAGGGGTGAGGAGGTGGAGGAGAGGGGAGAGGAGGGGTGAAGAGATGGAGGAGAGGGAAGAGGAGGGGTGAGG